>NC_142683.1:12545000-12725000 GCF_964200805.1 Pocillopora damicornis | reverse complement strand
TTCCTTGAAGTCAAGACCTTCTCATGTAAACGAGGAGGAACAGATCTCCACTTCAAAAGAGGAGGCCCTTGAAGTTTCACCTTCGTCAGAAGCAAAACCTGAACCAGCACACAATGGCACGGAGTGTTCGAGTCCTAGTGATGGAGAAGATTTTTCTGGACACAGTTCTCCTTTGTCGGTTGCGTCTTCGTCCTCTTCTTCATCAAATTCGTCTACTTCCAAAGCTGCAGTCTTTGCAATTACGGGCATTGTGAAGAAGACGGGTAACTTTGCGCCCCAATCAGAGAAGCCGCAGTCCCAATACTCAGAATCATTTTCGCCTCAACGCGTACCCCAAGGACTTTCGTATTCAAACAAGTTTGAAAATTCTAGAGCTCAGCCAGAGCAGCCAGTTGGTGATGTTTTAACGCCTAAGAGTGACGATGGAGATTTTCCATTGCAAGCTCGCCTGGTTAAATCAGAAGGGTTTTCAACAAAAAATGAAAATATTGGCACCTCAGCACAACCGACGGTGCTTGATTTTTCAAGATCAAGAATGAAACCCCAACAACCAATACATGAAAGTGTTCAGAATAACCAAATGAATGGTAGGAAAGTCGAACAAAAGTTTTCCAGTCCACCTGAAGTAAAATCTTTAGCGACCAAACTTGAACAATTCAATGCAAGGAGTGCAAAACCAGCTACGGGTGCACAAATTGGAAGCGATAGAGGAAACGTTTCCAAACGGACTGAGCTGAAATCTACGGATTCTTCGGTTAAATCTGGAAAGATACAGTTGTCACGGCTTCGTTATTCGACAGGCACTTCAGTAAACAGCGCTCTGCCGCAACAAATTGTGATGGAAAACAGTGAATCAGAAAAAAACGTGAAGGATCTATCGTCAAAACTAAACAAGGAAACAGCCTTGATGGATGCTTCAGGGGCAAATAGGATGGAAAATTCATCGCATGCTTCGCTGCAACAGTTATCGCAAAACTCTATCAAAACAAATGGCCATGCTGAGAAAGAAGATTCGGTGGCGTCAATTAACGATTTTGGACGCTCAAGCGAAAAGGAAAGATCTGAAAAAACTTCAAACCGAAACGATGAAACTGATAGCTCAAGAATGTTCTATGAAAAACAAAATAATGATATCTTGCCTGTGGGTGATGCGCAAACCCCGCCATTAGTATTTCGACCAATATCTTACCGCGCGAAGAAGTCAGCTGGTTTGCAAAGTAGCGTCAGTACATCTGCCGATCGATCCGAACTCGGTTCTGCGATTTCTAATTCGGTATCCATTCGTGGCAACTCGTCTTCGCTTACGAAGATAACGGTAACGCCGTCTGCTTCGTATTATAATGCGAGAGATTCGAACATCCCCGAGCAACGTTCGCCTGTTCCGACGAGTAAACGATCTAGGTTTATGTTTCACAGCGTGACTCCTACTTCATCCGAGGGTGACACTTTACTCGGTGGCACTTTTAACGAACAAGAACGCAAGGAATTCGGAGACAATGGAAATTTAGACAAGGAAACTGGACTCACAAATACACAGATTGATAACAAGACACGAGAAAACACAGATGCTCGCCTAAATTCCAAACAAGTCGTTTCTTCATTCAATATACAGCTATCGAGTCGGAGTCAAAAAGCGAAACAAGGACTGGAAGAAATTTCTTCGGCTGAGAAAATTAGTAAATCAGATCAAGGGAAAGAAAATAATAAATCTTCGGAACTTGTCTCATCAAGAAGGAAAATCTTCGAAGGTAAAGAGCTTATTGTCGAAAGTGGTCGACCCAGTTCCAAAAATGAACGAACTAACTCCGAAAGAGACCGAGTACCTCCCGAAATCGGGCCATTTTATCACGACAGTGGTAATTTAAAACCCGAAAGTGGTCGACTTAGCTTCGAAGTTGGTAGACCAGATGTCGAAAGTCTTCGATTAAGTCGGAAAGGAGAAAGTGACGAAACGAATGAAAACACACCGATAGATTTATCTTCCGAACTTTCAAATTCTCCGAATGCAAATCTTCCCGATGTTACCAGAGTTGGTTTTCAGAAAAGCCAACTTGAACAAGCACGTTTTTCCAAAACTACGTTATCTTCTTCAGAAGATGGGATCCATGGGTTCAACGCTGAACTGAGGCCAAAGGATTCACATGATAAAAATGACACTCTTTCAGGAAACAATCAAGGTTTAAGAGACCTGGAAACAAAGGACCGGGTAACAGTTCAAGATTTCCCAGTTGATATCAATAATATTAACACAGTGACACCCTTGTCTGTAAACGGAGATATAGGACTCGGAAGTCAGTCAAATAACTCCTTATCAGAACTCGTCCAAGATAAGCGGAATATTGATGGTACCTCAAAGTTCGCGCTCGTGAATGGAGATGTACTTAAAAATTCTCCAGAAAACTTGTCAAGCGATTCTACTGAAAGTGCCGCTACGCTTGCGCAGAAGATTTCTAAAAAGAAGAAGCCGAGGCGCGTCAGCCTTGACCCTTATGCTGTATTACTGGACGCTGCAGTTGAGGGAGAACTGGATCTAGTAAAGCTAGTCGTTCGTGAGGTACTGTTTTGAAATATCTCATCTCCTTTTCTCTCCCTCTTTCTTTGTTTTATTTGTATCTCTTTATTTTTTCTTTATTAATTTTTTCTTCCTTCCTTTTTTTTCCTTTCTCTCTATTTCCCTTTCTTTCTAACTTTCGTTTTTTTTTCCCTCTGCCTTTTTTTTTCTTTCGTCTAACATGAGTTGTTTTAGGCTGCCTTCAACCATTAAAAGTGATTCATATGAAAGTTCTCCCTACAATTTCCATAGATTGTCCTATAAACAAGTAAGGAGAATAGACAAAATCATCACCCATGGGGTTTTATCTTGTCAGTTATAACATGGTATTCTCCTAAAAAATATACTTGGAAATGTACAGAAAGTAGAAGGGAGAATTTGAAATCGAACATGTGAGGTTTTGAGGTTAGGAAACTGACTAGCTTCATTATCATGTTTCTCAGGTGGATGATCCCAGTGAACCGAACAATGATGGTATCACAGCCCTTCACAATGCTGTTTGCGCAAGTCACGATGAAGTGGTTAAATTTCTCGTGGAATTCGGTGTGGATATCAACTCCCCAGACTCGCATGGATGGTACGGAGATGTTAAGTTTACCCTTAAATTTCAACTTATAGTTAAGTTATATCGCCGTTGATGACATGGAATAGAACGCAAGTCCCGTGGCCTTGGTGAAAATGGCGCTGTGAGAGTGAAACCGCAGTTTTATTGAGTGTCGTTTAACAACAACCAAAGTGATCACAGCAGCCAGTCATAGCAGATAAGAACCTTCCGAGTAGCCAACAAGAGCTTAAAGTTAAAAAAAAAAAAAAGAAAACAGACAAATGAAGTGTCTGAAGCGCGGGAAAGTCTAATGTTCAAATCTCCTAGTTCAAATCCTCTCTTTGAATCACGTTCGTGAAAGATTTTTACTTTTTCTTGAAAATATTTTACTTATGGTCCTCTTCTTTTCCCTTTGCACAGGACTCCACTTCACTGTGCAGCTGCCAACAACGCCACAGAAATGGCTCGCTTCCTGACTGAACATGGTGCGTGTATTTTTGCTGCTACTTCACTAGAGAAGAAAACTCCCATGCAGTGTTGTGAACGGGGTGTACCCGATTACTTTAGCTGTATGAAATATCTGAATGGTAAGTCATTCTCATATTTTGGAATGTTTATTATTATTATTATCATCATTATTTTTTTTGTTCGTTGTTTCATTATTTGTTTTTGGACGGAATGCTTTAATAATTAGAATCATGGAAAAGAGTTGAGTCCTCATCGTCGAAATCGTGATCAGAGTTTCTCAGAGGGTGTAAAACTGTCATTTATCCTCCTCCTTTTTATTTGTGTTAATGAGAAGGCGCTAGAACTAGTTCCGCGAAATTTGTGCAACTTTCTTGGCAATATCCAAATAAGACTTTTTTTTTCAGATTGTTATCGAAAGTAAATGTAGTTTGGGGACTGCTGTAGCTGTGTTTGACTAAGATTTATAATTGGTTCAGAAAACTCGTGCTGCACTCTCTACCGACAAGTTAAAAAACTGAAATCAACCACAACTTATTTGGTTTGTTCTTGATTTCCCGTGTGTGAGGCAGTTAAAAGCTCTCTCCTCCAAGGTCTTACTGATTTCCTGTGATATTTCCCTTTATTCTGATTACTTTGGGTATGGTGTTACGAAACTAATGGGTACGAGCTCTATTGATTCCGGATTAACGGATTACTTTTTCGGATTTTCATCATTGATCGCCCTTTTTCACGGATTTTATCCACCGATGTCGAAGAGATCTAAATTTTTCACCCGATAAAAAAAGATTCTTTTCTACCCATCACGGAATAGATGGCAAGTGGCATAGCCAATCAGATTGCAGCATTTATAATGGAACGCGTGTAGACCTATACCAAAACTGATTAGAATGGTTTCTATCAACACTGTCTTTTTCTCTCCTCATTCAGATGTTCAGGAAAACTTCGGACTCGTTAACGACGGTCGGGTTTACGCACTCTACACCTACACAGCTGAAAAGGACGACGAGTTGAGCTTCGAATGCGGCGAAGAATTACTGGTACTGACGCGGGGAGATGAGACGGAGAAGGAATGGTGGTGGGCCCGGAACAACCGCGAGGAGACTGGGTACATACCGAGAAATTTACTTGGGGTAGGTGATAATATCTTATGTGTGCTTGTTTCTATGGAAGGGCGGTGAATGTCTTTGTTTTGTTTCTTCTTGCTTGATCGCTCATGCTGCCCCAAAATCATCTCCAAATTGATGATACATCCAGGCTCTGGGTGAAGCCACCCTTGGAAATTCAAATACCTTTTCTTGACAACAATTTGAACGTAACCAAGAACAACCTGCCCTGTTGGGTGTGTCTGCTGTGGTCTACCCTGCGACCAGGCGCGTTTTTTTGCCTCTCTCTTTTCCTTTTTCAGGGGCACGCGATGGCGTAGCAGCACAAGAGTCAGTGGTCGGAAACACGTTCCGTCCACTCTTGTGTCACCGCACTATCCCCCCTTCCCCGAAAGATATGAACTCCTGATCGAGGGCTAACCACGGTCTTGATATGTGTTTAACAGGACATACGATTTTGCAACGTCTTGGACAGGATGTCTATCTAGACCTCAAGTCCTGAACAAGGCGTGAACATTGGCCATGCGCGGTTTTCATGCGCAGTACTAACATTTTTTTCATCTCATTCTCCGTAATTTGACTGAAGTGGCTCTGTGAAGCCGATATGTCAAAATTCGCGATGTATTGCACAGTTAGCGGTATGAGCAGATTTTGTCATCATGGGAATCAGGGCCTTCGGCTGCATTCCCTCCCCATCCCCACCCCTGAGCGCAAACCTTCCTTACGCACATTGTTTATAAAATGTTTATAATATTAAGGCTTTACATGGTTGATTCTTTTCTCACAGTTACGCCCCAGAATTTCGCCCGTTTGACGAGGCAAAAGAAACGCTAATCTAAAGAAGGTGAACTTATGTGCGTGAAATACAGTCAAAGACTAAAACAAGCTAGGACATATTTGGGGGAACATAACTTATATCACAAAATTCTTTTCAAGATTACTGCTAAAAACCATGAAAGAGGTTGTGCCTCAAAATCTGATTAGAAAACAGTGAGTGGTAAACTGTATCAGTAACTTAATGATAATAGTGTCTTTACATGCACAAATAGCAATTTTTTTTTCAAGGCCAGGTAGTAGCAGATTTGTCATTCTGTTTTGGATCTAGTGTTGAATCACTTTCGAATATTTATAGAAATAGTGGCTATTTATTTTTTAAAGAAGTAGAACTTAATAAGATTCTTTTTCACATCGACAATAGTTCAAAACACAAGCATAATTTTTGAGTGATGGTATTTGCAGAAATATATATTTAAATGATATTATTAATGAGTATGCATACTTCATATATTTGAGCACTTTATGATGGGTGACATGATAACAAAAACCTAATAATAAATATGTTGATAATTTATCTTGGACAAATTTAAGTTTCCGGGAAATTAGAGCTTAATGATAGCCAATTTCAGAATAGTTTATATAACTGAGTTTCCAAGATAGTGATATTTGTTGCAATGTCAACTTACTAGAAAAAGGTACATGATTATATCATTGAAAAATCAAGTTTGTGATTTCATTGTCAAATGTTTTTCTAAGACTTGAATCAACAATTTTTGTGAAAGAAAAAGTTATTTAACTAAAATTAGTGGCTTAGGTCTATAAACATTAAATTAATATATAAATGCACAAGTCTTCTCTGTTAGATTTTGTCACCAGTGCCCAGTCCTAACTCTCTCATTACCTATGACGTCACAAACTTATGAAGTCACATTTATGCCACCTGCACCTCCCCCTCTAATACTCCAACCCAACCCCTCCCTTGTCAAACTACAACCCTTCCTTTAACCCTTCAACTCCCATGAGTGACCAAGACGGAATTTCTCCTTACAATGTCGATACAATATCAACCAGGTAAGTGTTGAGAATAAAGAAAAATATCAATTTGGGGATAACTAGTTGATCACACACTACATTCTCTGAACTAACATGATAAGAATTGTATGGTTGACAGAAAGGAGAATTAAAAATTTGATCTGGGAGTTAAAGTGTTAAGACTGACCTCAACACTTTACAGTGAACAGATTGAAGTTTTATTCTGTTGTTTGGTAAACATTCTGCACAAGATTGGTGATATTTAAATGAGAACAAAAAATAACAGAAGTCACAACAACAAATAATTATTCCATTTGTTGTTGGTTCTTTTTCCAAAGCCTGGTCATCTGGAGCAGTTTAAAGTTAGGCATGTTGGCTTCATCGTCAGGAAAGATGTAATCATAGTATTCCTCCTACCCAGCGTCTGACTGCAAGGAAGAATATTTTTAATAGTGTCACAAATCTCCAAAGAAAAATATAAGATCTAATAAAGAGAAAAGAAAATTGTAGTGGGGCCAAAATTTTACATACGCGGCTACGAATTATTTTTGATAACAAGAACATTTGACAAATTGAAAACAGGATTGATATGTCACGCGACATTTTGGCTTAGGCAACGGATTGCGTGACGACCGACAATCGAAGTTATAAGAAGAAGTTTGAAGAGATTTCTTACTCCGTCGTCCGTTTGTACTTTTCTTCTCTTCTTTTCTCGGCGAGGCATCTTTATCTTGATTTTTTCTTGTGAGTTTTCGTCTCCATGTTCATCCTAAAGGATCAAAATAACAAAATTAAATCAGTTCGACCTTTCATAAAAGTTTCTTTATCAACCAATTTTAATAATACCTCGAACTCTTTATTTCCACGCTTCGAGTACCATCACTCGTTCTTCTTTCTCCTCTGCGTTTCTGAGAGATTTGCTGGCGCGTTCGTAAACAGTCTTGAAAAATAATATTTATAGTATGAGCAAAATGGAGAAAGATGATTCACATCTCAGAGGATTCGAGTTCACAGATTTTTTGACGGCATTTGAAGCAGTAGAAACTATTTCAACTTAAATGTTCCGCCATGAATCCTTTCCTACACGACAAATAAATTATTTCGTTGAGTTGTCCGCTTTGGGCTCTCCTCAAAGGTTCATCGGGCGTTGCGTGACTGTAGGTTTCCTACTCAGATGAACTACCATGGTCACGGTCTCGATCAAGAATATAGGATAGCCATTTTACATATCTTGCTTGTATGATAGTTTCATCGGTTGCTGTATAGGCCTCGAACTGTGCAAAACTAATCCAAACCTTTGAAAAGAAAATTTCAGGAGAATCACAGACGGAAACTAGAACTTTACACAAGGTAAGCGAATACGAGGAAACATGGCTGTACATTTGCTTCGACATGTTCGCGGTTAATTAATATCATGATGAAATTAACGACACAGTATATTTTTGCAAGGCACTGAAAACAATCATACTCGAATAGAAAGACGTAATGGAAATATCTGTTCTTGTACAAGAGATTCAACAAAATAGCAGAGATAGAATTTAGGGAAAAACAATGAAAAAATACAACCTTGACGTGTTGCGTTCGTTTTAGTAGCCTCTCATACGGATCTCGTGTTTTGTCGTACTCTTCCAAGTTTATCTCAAAATCTATGGAGGCTTTCCGCAAAACCTGAGAACAACAGAAACTACTGTTATTTACTTGTTGCTATATGTTTTAATATAACAGTTTGAACAAATAAACGAGGGGAATTAGGGGGGAAATTTCGTGAAAGCTGAGTACAAAAGAGGAGTCTTTTCCTCTGCTTAAAAAACTAAGTAACTTGGGAAAATATAGCAGATTAATAAATTTTTTCAGTTACAAAAAAAAAAAAAAAAAGAGAAAAAAGAGGAAGAAGAAGAGAGAAAAAAAGTAATTCGTGAATGCCGTGACCAGGATTCGAACCTGGGTTATTGCGGCCACAACGCAATGTACTAACCACTATACGATCACGGCTGCCAACCCCGCACGATGAAAATAAGGGAACAATATTAGATATTAAAATAACCTATCAACGTCATTTCCGTTCTGCATAGCTGATTCCATAGTTTTACATAACCTTCAAAGAAAAGGAACTTACATCGTGGACTCGTGCTAGAAACAAATTTTAAGAATACGAATTTTAACAGTCGAAAGGAAGTAAAGCATCTTCGCCAAAAATGATAAGCTGTGAAATTCTCATGAAAACATAACTTCCGGTTTTAATCCACAACTCCGTGGAAAGCACCACATGAATATTCATTTCAGTTCGGGCAAAATCACCTGAATTGCGAATGTCATTTCGTTTCACAACAATTGATAAAACGTTCGAATTAAAACATAAGGCGTGATTTCATAGATGTTGTGTGTTTCTTAAAAAGTTCACATCGTGAATTGTCTGTGAAAGAGTAAAAAAAAAAACCCATAGCGAGCTTGATAAGCCTCTGAAACCTCAAAAACGCTCACTCCAGAACCAATGGGTCTTTAGTCACAGTGATATACACCCCACAAAATCTTAAGTCAAATACTTTTCGGCATAGACTAAAAAATACTGCTTTAAGTACAGGATTCGATAATGGTTAAGAGGAAAAATTATGCAGGAATATATGTTTTTACAGCTGTTTGAAATGGCGTGCAAATTACCTTTCGACCTCTCTCGTAAAGTGTATGTCAGTGTTTTGTTCGTTACGGTGGTGGCGGAATGCGTAGATTTCGTCGTGTCGTACGGCGGTGAAAGTATCGTCAACGTAGCGTAACCAAAGTGGTATCGTCTGTCGGCAAGTCGAAAGGGCGCTTTCCTCGACGTTCTGCATCACAATTTCTGCTACAACAACAGAAACTGGAGACCCCATAGCTGTACCGTGTAACTGTTTGTAGTGTTTACCGTTGTACTGAAAATAAGTTGATGTCAGGCAAAGGTTTAGTAAGTCCATAATGTCCTCTGTCGGTAGCGGTAGAGGGTCGGTAGATTGTAGGATAGCAGTCTCAATAAATTGTAGTGCCAGTTGAAGCGGAATACTTGTAAAAAGCGATTTCACATCAAATGACACTAGTTTGTAGTCGTCAGGTATCTGTACAGTCCTAGTGGCGTTAATGAAGTCCTCGGTGGATTTTAGTTTGCGTCTGGAATTGTCGATGAGCGGTTGTAGTATTGTCGTTAGGTACTTGGACAGTTGGTATAGAACTACAGAGGGAAACAATAGGTCGCATTGGGAAACCAGGTTTGTGTAGTTTCGGCAGACCATAAACTTTCGGTGGCTTGTCGTTTCTCAATCGTTTGAGGGCATGTTGTTCGTCTTTAGTCAACGTAGTGACGCTGATTGTATAGTGAAAGCAATTCTACTCCTGACTAAATCCTTACTAGACTCAGGCAAAAACCACACAACTAGACTGACTGAACACAAATTAGCGACGAGGAAGGCGATGCCAACAATCACATTGCTGAACATCACCAACTTACGAACCACACTATTGACTGGGACTCTGCGCAATGCCTAACCTACAGCACCAACTACTTTCAACGAATGACCCTGGAAAGCTGGTTTACTAACTTGGAACAAACTCCCCTCAGCAGGTGCCAACCACTGGCGGCACCATACCAACGACTCACTCACGACATTAACATTACAAACGAACGACCTAACTTCACTAACGGATCCAAACCGACCAATCACGACTGACCTACGCCACTTGAGTCTTACAGCCAATAACATCACAGCAAAACTGACCAATCAGTTTACACAAACAGGACTAAGTTCATTCGACTGACAACAACCTTTCACTTAACTCTGATGATGACTTCCGCTCAGGTTGTCGAAACGTCAGTCACCATTACTGACAACAGTCCTTCTAAGGACTACACTCACCCGGACGATCAAACTACACTATTACATGTTACCCCCGGGTTCAAACCATTTACTGTACTTTTCACTGCCTTACACACGTGTTACGTATCTTATCACGTGACCTGGATCGGACCGTTTTCAAAATGGCCGTCGATTAAGCGACAAAAAAAATTTGTGGAAAATTTGATTTTGCACATTATATCGTGTATTTGCTCATTTAGCATTCTTTAACCTAAGAGAAATGTATTGGGGCCAAAATAAAGGAGGAAAATTTGGCGTCAGTTACCCTTTAATTTGATAACACATTGACACCTAAACCGCCCGTAACTGGCCATGCCGCGCACACGGTGGACTCACACGAGAGACGCTTTTTCCCACCCCCTTACTATGCAGAATTTGGTCCACAGACTCCTCTATTGTAAGAGGATCTATAAACCAATCAGAATCCGTCTTTTGCGCAGATATTTTGATAACTTTGGCGGATACTAAAAAGGGGCCACTTTATGCGTTTACAAGAAATGATCAAATATGAAAAAAGGGCGTCCGCGCGACCGACTTTCAATATTTTCAAGTCGGATTTTCCGTTCCTTACCGATCACGTTAGACCTTCTGGAACACAAAATAAAAAAAAAATGCTATAGAATACTCTGCTCGGAAAATGATTGACATCAAAGTCTTAAAAGCGACAAAATAATCTTTCGAGTCAACAACACTAGAATTCACTGAGGCGGTGCGAATTGGGGCCATAGAATGAAAACCAAACTTTCGGACTTCGAGCGATGCCTAGCGACATTATGAAGATTCTAAGACCTAGTAAATATTATTTTTGATTAAAGAGATGTCCAAAAAGTACTTTTTTAAGAGAAGACGTTGTGTCAAAACATAGAACTTTCAGAATTTTCAACATAAGGCTGCGCAATTTTCTGACCGTGCACAGGGGGCCCAAGCTCCAGCTGTGAGATGATCACCTTGCGAGATAATAGTCATGGCAAAACTATAAGAGTTTGTATGGGAATATTTACGACCGCTCTAAGGAACAATAAATGTAAGATAAATGCCTCACCTTACTTCCAAAGTACATCGCTTCTTATCTGACCGCTTACCATGTTGAAAAGCACCCATTTTAGCGAGTTATCCATTTCTGGTAGTAAGCGGTCAGATAACAAGCGATGTACTGTGGATTTAAGGTAAGGTATTTTTATTGAGAATTTGACTTATTTTTTTATTCCTTTAAGTGGTCGTAAATAGTCGCATACAAACTCTTGTAATTTCGCCATGACAGCTATTTCGCAAGATGATTACCTCGCCATCTGTGGCCGTGAAGTCAAGTAAACTACGATCTAAGCATGATGAATTCCATTTCGTGTGTTCCGTACACGCAAGAAATTCGCACGTTTTACGCTTCTAAAAGAAAATCAAGAACTGTTTTGGATAAAGCTTTCATACTGAAAAGTTCCTTTGCCAGTTTCGTCTTCTTTCTCACTTATAAATTTCATGTAACCCGCCTAGCCGTGGTCGAAAAATAAAACGCGTTTACATGCAATCTTACGACCCCGGGTGCTGGGGTGAGGTTTCTTGAGGTTGTTGTTGCGCTTGCAATTAAGGAGTTTGAGCAGAGGCGTTCCAAGCTCACATCTCGAATAAGAAGAAAGATTAATTCTCGGACAATATGTATTGATTCATGAAAGGGTCACGCGTTGTGTTACGCGGTGTCAGGTTACGCGTGTGTCCGTTGCAGTTTCTGGTGATTTCTTCCATGAGACGGCTAGGAAATGTACAAAGTCTTAAAACACACATGTTTCGCCTTTGAGCTTTTTGCCATGAACACAGCCCCGGCTAGGAGGGTTACCCCACCTTGAGACGTTTAAATGGCAAATTGTCACAGGGTTACCCTACCTGGCAGACGGGTCACCCCCCCTATCATGTAAACGTGATCAAGATAAAATAAGAAATTATATTGACAGGCGAGTTACCCCACCTAGGCGGGTTACCTCACCTACCTGGGGTTCCCCACCTCCATGTAAACAGGCCCTAACTTATTTTCAACGTAAGAAGCCATATATGCATATCAAGTTTTACTCTAAAAATCAAGATAAAAGATAATCATCGGTTTTTTCAAGTATTGTCTACCCCTATGTAAAACCACCAGCATCGATTACAGTTTAAAACTAAGAAGGACAATCCAACCGCAAAATACAGATCTGTTGCCTTGTTGTGAATCGATTGTGTTAAATGATCGTCCGGGTGAGGGTAGACCCAAAACGACCTTTGTTCTTGAACGTGACAGACCGTTTCGGCGTTAGCCTATCCAATAAGTCTTTACGCGCCTCGTTTGGCTTGACCATGCACGTAGCGGCGTGTTTTTGTTATTGTTGTTGTTGTTTTCTTTCCTTTTTTTTTTTTTTTTTAGCTAGGTGGAGAAGAACGATATGCGTGGCTGAACTGTTGGGAAGTAACATTCCCGCATCTATATCTATCAACTGATCATGCTCTTTGCCCTCGTGATTAAAAAAAAATACCCTCTGTCTCAGCCAATCAGCATTCAGTAATTTAACCCGCATGTGGTAACATTTATAAGGAGCGTGCCACGGTTTTTCGGTTGACCGACTTAGTCTATTCATCATAAGCGAGGAATTAACACTGACATAACGTTACAAAAAGGGTCAACTACGTCCTTGAATCTGATTGGTCACAAAAACTCAGCTGTCATGTACTCTGTTTTCTCGGAATCGAAAATTAAATCTTAGATTTCACAATTCGTCGTTTCATTAATTTGTACTTCAAGGCGATCATAATGGAACCTCTCGTGGAAAACCTCAAGAAACAAGTCACATGTTCAATTTGTCTCGATACTTACACAGACCCCAAAATATTATCGTGCTTTCACACTTTTTGTTGCAAGTGTTTGAAGGAACATGCAAGAAACACCCACAGACAAGGCAAATTCAGATGCCCTGAGTGTCAGGCGGAAATCGATTTACCTGAAAGCAATCGCTTCGACCGTTTGTCCACCAGCTTCATCCATAATAGTTTGTTAGGTCTCCTTGAAACGAAAGATCGCGAGGACTTGCTGAGGCCGCCATTTTGCTCGCAACACAAGAACGAAAGACTACGATATTTCTGCTCTTCCTGTGAAGCGTGTATTTGTCCTGTTTGCTTAGTTGAAGATCACCGAGGCCATGAGTTCGACGTTATTGAAAAAGCAGTGGAGGAGGATAAGAAATACATCATGTTGAACGTCGACACCATCAAGGAAAAGGCAAACTTGTCTCGAGAAGAGATAGGAAAATTTGAGAAAACCTCTGAGGATGTGGAAATGTTCATCGCAATCGCTAAACAAGAAGTGTCTGAGGCAGCTCAACACGTGATCACGAAGACGCGACAAAAAGAGCAACAGTTGTTAGAGTCCTTAGAAATGACACGTAGAAAGAAAATAGAGCTAATTAACTCGGCTAAAGAAGAACTGGAATCTCTGGTAAATCAAATGAACCAAGCGGCTGAGTTTGCAGAAAATCTCGTTCAGAGAAGCTCACCCTTGGATATTATACAGACCAAGACAGCTTTGAAGCAGAAATTCCAAGAGCTTCGTGGAGTTGAGATTTCAAGGCATCATCCGACAACATTTGTCAAATTTACCGCGGCATCTCAACACGACTTGAAACTGGGTTTTATTCAACACGACGAGAATGCGGCAAACGCAGCTAAATCAACCCTAGAAGGACTGGATCAAACTTTCCAAGCTGGTGTAGAAGCAGAGTTTACGTTGTGTCTAAAAACAGCAGAAGGAGAGATTTGTAACCAGGCCGATCTAAGAGAGCAAGTCGAATGGCTGATTAAACCCACCAAAGATGTCACAAACGTGACTGTTCAAGAAAGAGAGGACTGCAATCTTAGCCTGAAGTTTACGCCTAAGACGCCCGGCACCTACTGCCTTAAGGTGAAGATTAATGGCGAAAAGCTTTCCACCTCTCCGTTCACTTTGAAAGTGAAAGAACGTGAACTTGTCGTAGTCGGCGAATTGGACTTGAAGTTCAACCAAGGGCAGGAGTTCAAGGGACCCAATGGAATCGCCGTAAACAGGCAAGGCGACATAGCTGTTGTAGATTATTACGGAGACTGTGTTTTTGTATTCAATAAAGAAGGGAACTGTTTACACCAATTTGGAAAAGAAGGAACACATCCTGGACAATTCAAAAATCCAAATGGGGTGTCATTTTTAAACAACAACGAAATTCTTATTGCTGATCAATCAAATAATAGAATACAACATATAAATATCCAGACAGGATCTGTTGTAAAAACCTTTGGAAAAAAAGGTGAGAGAAAAGTACACTTCAAGACTCCACTTAGTATTTGCCTTGACGATACAGAACGAGTTGTTGTCACTGAATTATCCAACAATAGAGTTCAAGTAATATCAAAAGAGGGCAAAGCTCTATTCACAATAGGAGACAGTGGTCCAGAGAAACTCAGCACACCATACAGCTGCATTCCTTACAAAAACATTTTCCTGGTAACTGAAAGAGACAATCACGTCATAAAAGTATTTGATGCGTCTAAGACTTTCCTGTACAAGTTTGGCGAAAAAGGGAATCAAGACGGACAGTTCAACTCCCCCCGTGGCATGTGCTTAGGCGGCTCTGATAACCTTCTTGTCTGTGACTATTTCAATGACAGAGTTCAGCAATTTTCTTTGGACGGTCGCTTTACAGGCAAAACTACCGTTCCTTTACAAAGTCCATTTCAAATTGTAACAGCACCTGATGGGTGTATACTGGTCACAAGCCTTAAAGCTAAGAAAATATATATACTGAAGTGAATGTGTTACTTATCATCCAAATGCTGTATGCCAGCGGAAACTAGAGTCGAATCATTCATTTTCCAAGGTAAATTTCTTAACAAGTGGCGGAAACACTCCACGGTGTAAGTGCATCGTTAGCCTGCAAATACAGAGGAAAGGGGGTAAGCACAGAATTCGAATTGACTAATACACCATGAGCAGTCAGACATATAGGAAAATTGTCCTCAGAAAAGGAAACTTCAACGAGTCTAAAATAGATTTAACTTTTGTTCGTGAGGTCTGCCTTTCACTTCATCTGGTCAAATAAGAAGAGCAAACATTTCAGGAGGACACAGCCATTATCAGGGAAAAGAACTACCCCATGGTCTAATGCAATCTGGAGAAAACTCGACTGAAGAGAGCAAAAATAAGAAAAGAAAAAGACATATAATCAATAGGAACCTCACGCTTCTGTGCTTTGTAGCAGGAAGGGCATGGCCAAGTGGCTTCACCCTTTAACTTCAAAGATCCAATTAGTAATTCTCCCTCTCCGACTGCCATACATTTCTCAATAAATTCGACATGAGAATTTAGTGTGATATCAGAATACCCTCGGCTGATAAGTTTGTCTTTTCTCACAACCTGTCTACAAGATAACATGGGAATCGTGAGTGGAATTTACATGTTAATCACCTCTTGGAGTTTTAGGGCAAAGACAAGAGAATTTGGTGTCGTCTCAGAATAATACCCTCAGCTAATAAGCTTGTCTTTTCTCATAACCTGTCTTCAAGATACCATATTGGAATCGTAAGGAGAATTCGCACGTTAATCACCTCTTACAGTCTTAGGATGAGGGCACTAGAATTGAGATCTATCGTTCCCAGTTCCTAATCATCCACTCTAGCTCTCCATGAGATTTGTATCACAGAAGTCTTAAAAACAACTTCTTCCCTGTGCTTTCTAAACAGCCAACTAGTTTGTCCTAGTGACTAAATAGAACGAACTTTCTAACTTCCGCTTCGCGTCGTGGTTTCCTACGCTTATCTCGTGTTCTCCCAACCTCCCGCGTGTTTACATCAGGCTATGTAAACACGGAAACTATTATACATTTCTTCAAGATTGAATATGACAATAGGCAGAAAATTGATGAAAAAAACATGAATTAGAGGCAAAGAAGCTTAAAAACATTTTTAAGAACTACGAAGGGCGATAATTTCGTTGATTGATGAATATTTCAAGCACGTTTTGCGCTTTTCAACATTGCACATCTAAATCTCTCCCCGCCCTGAAGTTTTCGTTTCAGTTTCAGTAAAAGGCCATGAATTCTTTCCTATTTTAATAACAATAAACATGTCAAAAATAGCGATTTAAATCTCGCATACTTTATCATGTAAGTTTATTGCAGTTATTGATACTCGCAGAATTCATTATTCTAACAATTACCTTGACAATGGCGCCATGAAGACTCCGAAACGTCGGTTCATCTCGCTATTTTTTACGTGTTTATATATAACTAAATCTTTATTAAGAACAATAAAATTCAAACAACGGATTTTCTTAATATGAAGCTTTCAGACAAATATTCATTTACTTCTAAACGCAGTAGATAAACAGTTTAACTTTACAAAGAGGTCAACTAAGCCAAGGAAAGTGACAGGACAAAAATAGATCAGCTGACACGGACTTTGTTTTGTTTTCTAGGAATCTGAAACAATGGCCGTTTGTTCCAATATTTTTTAATTACTCTCTGTTTTTATGTAAAGCCACTGGCAAAATTGTTTTTTCACGAACGGGACATCGATGACAGTTTAGACTAAGACAGGCACTCCAACCGCAAAGGACAGATCTGTTGTCTTGTTGTAAATCGATTGTGTTGTTTGATTTGCATGATCGCCCGGGGTCGATCGCATTCGCACGGGAGTGTGGGTAGTGATTTGTTTTGTTTTTCTCTCGTACAGGGTTACTCAAACGCGCTCGCTTCGCGTTTACTCGCCTTACCAATGCTATCGAAAAAAGGTAAGGCAGCTAGGGAAAGATTAGCATCCCACTTGAATAGATAACTTGATGAGGTGACTTGCCAAAGAGAACCTTTCAAAGGACGAAGTCAAAACGGATTGCTACAAAGGAACTTGCAATGAATAATTTCGGCTGAATTCCTGAAGTTGAACAATGCGAGATTGTTTCTTCTCCAAAGGAATTAGCAACAAACATCACACACTGCTTCTGTTTTTCTCTTCTTTTTTTTTTTTTTTTTCAAATAATAATAAATAATAATATTATAATATTGTGGCTTTCTATTTCGCTAATTTTCTAACTTGAAGGTAAAGTTTTTCCCTCGTCATTTTAACCTTTTTTCCGAGCGGTTATGTGAAATTAACAAGGCGTGCAAGAGTGAGCCAGAGGCAAGGAAAGTTCCGATGCCCCGAGTGTCAGGCAGTGATCGATTTACCAGAAGGAAATCGCTTCGATCGTTTGCCCATCAGTTTTTTCCACAATAGTTTGTTGAGTCTCCTTGCCGTTCGACAAAGTGGTGATACAAGTAGCATTACTTGTTCCCAATGCAGGAAAGCTAACCCTCAGATGTACTATTGCTTTGATTGCGGACGATTCATGTGCCTGGATTGTTTCAATTCGCATCAAATGCTGAGTGCAACGTTTGAGGGACACAAAGTCACGCCAGTCAAAGACTTTAAAGGAGAGGATTACGAAGCACTACTGAAGCGACAGCCATTTTGTTCACAACAGTTCCACGAGAAAGAAATCACGCGATTCTTTTGCTCGCAGTGTCAAGTTTGCATTTGTTCAATTTGCATTGTCACGGATCATCAAAACCACAACGCCGTTTTGCTTGACAAAGCAGCACACGACGAAAAGGAAAACATCATGTCTGGTGCTAAGATCATCAAGGAAAAAGAAACTCAACTTTGTCAAGTCATCAAGGAGTTCGAAGAAACGATTTCTGAGCTTGAAAGAAATTTCACAACAGCCAAGCGAGAAGTCTCGCGAACAGCCTAACAAATGATCGTAGACATTCGACACCGCGAGCGAGAAGCGATTGTATCCCTGGAAACAACACGCGTGTCGAGACTTGAGAAGATTAACGCGGCTAAACAGGAAGTGGAATCCCTGGTAAAACAAGTGAGCCAAGCAGCTGAGTTTGCGGAGAATCTGGTGCAAAGAGGCTCAAGTTCAGACATCATGCAGAACAAAGAAGCTTTGAGGCAGAAATTTCAAGAGCTTGGCGAAGTTGAAGTTCCTAAACATCACCAGACTACATTTGCCAAATTCACCCCGGCATCCCTACAAGACTTGAAACTGGGATTTATTCGACTCAACAAAAATCCGGCAAACATAGCTAAATCAATTGTAGAAGGACTGGATCAAACTTTCCAAGCTAGTATAGATGCAGAGTTTACGTTATGTCCAAAAACAGCACAAGGAGAGATTGTTAGCCAGGCCGATCTTGAACATCAAGTTGAATTGCTGATAAAACCCACCAAAGATGTCACAAACGTGACTGTTCAAGAAAAAGGAGATGGCAATCTTAGGCTGAAGTTTACACCTAAAGTGCCTGGCTCCTACAGCGTTGAGGTGAAGATTAGTGGCGAAAAGCTTCCGACCTGTCCATTCACTTTGCCAGTGAAAGAACGTCAACTTAGCGAAGTCGGTGAATTGGACTTGAAGTTCAACCAAAGACAGGAGTTCAAGGAACCAACTGGAATCGCCGTAAACACACAAGGCGACATAGCTGTTGTAGATAATCTTGGAAACTGTGTTTTTGTGTTCAATAAAGAAGGGAACTGTTTAAAACAAATTGGAAAAGAAGGAGCAGATCCTGGACAATTCAAATATCCAAATGGAATGTCATTTCTAAACAACAACGAAATTCTTATTACAGATCAATTAAATCATAGAATACAACACATAAATATCCAGACAGGAACTGTAGTAAAAACCTTTGGAAAAAAAGGTGAGAGAAAAGGACACTTCAAGACTCCACTTAACATTTGCCTTGACGAGACAGAACGTACTGTTGTCACTGAATAACAATAGAGTTCAAGTAATGTCAAAAGAGGGCGAAGCTCTATTCACAGTAGGAGACAGTGGTCCAGAGAAACTCAGCACACCATACAGCTGCATTTCTCACAAAAACATTTTCCTGGTAACTGAAAGAGACAATCACGTCATAAAAGCATTTGATGCGTCAAACACTTTCCTGTACAAGTTTGGCGAAAAAGGGAATCAAGACGGACAGTTCAACGGACCTTGTGGCATGTGTTTAGACAGCTCTAATAACCTTCTTGTTTGTGACTATTTCAATAACAGAGTTCAGCAGTTTTCTTTGGACGGTCGCTTTACAGGTAAAACTACCGTTCCTTTACAAGGTCCACTAGGAATTGTAACAGCGCCAGATGGGAGTTTACTAGTCTCTTGCAAAGTAGCGAAGAAAGTATACATTCTAAGATAATTCTATGAATCATTCAAATGCTAAATGCTGTATACCAGCGGAAACTTTAGTCGAACAAATTTTTTTCTAAGCAAAATTTCTTCACAAGTGGCAGAAACGCTTTTAAAAAGGTGTAAATTGTTAAACGATAAAAATATAAGGGTTTCCTATATTGGTGTTGGAAAAACAAATGGAAATAACATATTTGTATAAGCCATTCAGTAAACATTATAATAAGCCAGTTGATCATTTCTTATTCCTTTTGGCGGTCTTACCTTACAGGTAGAGTTTGGTCACCTTTTCCTTATTGTGATCGTGAAATTGACATGGAAACAGATGTTTTTGCGTAAACTGCGGTTTGCGGCTAGATACCGGTATATTTTCATTATGTTGCTAAAAAAATAATTAATTACTAAGAAAATGACTCTACCCTATAAAAATTGATCCCGCACAAGAATTTCCTGGAAATAACCCTCCTTTATAGTTTATCCATTTAATATCCTCGTTTTTAGGCTAAATCCATGTCGAGTTCCCGATCAGGAAAATAGGTTTCAGTTTTTAATTTAACACGTTCGACACCTCTTTTTCTTAGAGGTGACTTAAGGTCTAAACATGTAGTACTTCTCATCTTCCGCACTGAATTTATAATTAGATAACTTATACGACCAGCACGTAGCTCTTTTAGGGGCGGTACCTTGGGAAGGCCCTTTCTTCTCCGAATTTTGTCTTTATTCTGTTGTTATGCAACAGCCTTCAAGAATAATTTTCTTATGGGATACCTTTTTAAGGATGATTTTGATTCTGTTACTAAGTTGATTATAATTTTTATATTGTCAATCTTGTTTTTGTTTTGCCCAAACTTGACTGTCAGACCAAGAAATTTAAGTTAGAAAGACATTTCGTGAAGCGTAAACACCGCGAAGGTAACTACTTAGCATGCGAACTCCGTTTTTGCGAGGCCCAACGTGATTCGCTATTTAAGTGTAAAAACATGACGAAGGTTAGAGACTGACAGCTCAGTAAGTGTCAAATTTGTAAACGGTGACCCACACTTTCCTCGAGAGATCAGAGCTAGTCCCCGTTGTAATAACTTGTGCAGTACGAAGGAATAAAGAAAGAGACAACAAGACTACGAGTTTAGAGTAATTTTTCTCTTAACAGAATGCATCGTTAGCCCTCAAATACAGAAGCCAAGGGGAAGGGGGGAGGGGGTAAGCACAAGATTGACTTCTGCCCAATAGCAGTCCGATATATAGGGAAATTATCTTCAGAAAAGGAAACTTGAACGAGTCTAAGATAGATTTATCTTTTCTTCGTGAGGTCTACTTTTCCCTTCATCTTGTCGAATAGAAAGAGCAGATATTTAAGGAGGACACAGCCATTATCAGGGCAAAGAACAACAACATGATCTTGATGTTATCAAGAGGAAATTTAACTGAAGAGAGCAAAGAAAAAGGAAAACAAAAAGACCTAATCAATAGGAACCTCACACTTCTGTGCCTTAGCTTGTACAAGAGGTCTCAAGTAGTTAGGTAAGAATGTCTCGATTAGGTATATTCTTTTCATTGAATGATGTGCAGTTTACCTATCCATGTCTTTTTCACCAATCATCTTCAAAGTGAATTTAAAGGGATTTTCTTGCTTCAGTTTTATTTGACTGGAAGTTGCAGAAAGGGCGCGCATGGCAGGTGGCTTCACCCATTTGACCTCAAAGATCCAATTAGTAATTCTCCCTACCGACTACCATACATTTCTCTATAAATGCGACTAGTGAATTAAGTGTGATATCAGAATGATACCCTCAACTGATAAGCTTGTCTTTTCTCATAACCTGTCTACAAGGTAAAATATCGGAATTCAGAAGGAGAATTTACATGTTAAGCCGTAAAGACGAGGTAACTTGGTGTTGTATCAGAATAATACCCTCAGCTCATAAGTTTGTCTTTTCTTTCTACAAGATAACATATTTAAATCGTAAGGAGAATTTACATGTTAATCACCTCTTAGAGTTTTAGGGTGAAGGCACTGGAATTGATGTCTAAAGTTCCCAGGCCCTAACCATTCACTCTGGCGCTTCATGAGATTTGTTTCTCAGAAGTCTTGAAAACATGTTCTTCCCTGTGCTTTGTAAACAACCAACTGGTTTACCTTAGTGACGAAGTAAGATGAACCTCTCTAACAATTTTGATGATATTTATGTTTGTACAACATACCCAATTACCTATCAGATTAATTAGCTGCCCTTTTTGTTACATTTACCAATGATAATCAATTGATACACTGTACACAGTCGCAGTAATTCCAGGTTCTTGACTTGTGCTGATTGCATGGAGTTTTAAGTTATACTCTATTAACTCTTCAAATCCTAACATCAGTGTGCAATTTCTCTATACTGTCCTCTATACGTTTCCAAGGAGAATTTGTTTAACAATCTAGAGTTTCTTTTATTGGTGATAATTTCCTTTATTCTCTTGACCGACCGAATAGTTCGTGAACGCGGCAGACAGTTTCGGCGTTAGCCTGTCTAATTAGTCTTTGCGTTCCTCGTTTGGCCTGATCATGCACATAGCGCCGTGTTTTTTTTGTTTTTGTTTTTTTTTGCGTAGTGGAGAAGAACGCTGTGTGTGACAAAACTGCTGTGAGGTTATAGCCCCGCATATGTGGCGGAATATTTCGTTTCGTTTCGGCGTTAGCCTGCGTGGAAGTAATTATTCCAGGAGAGTGTTGAGTTGTTCTCCGGTCAAAATTTGCATGTACTGTTTTGCAGGTTTTGAAACATTGTAAAAACAATCGACTCTTAAACTAGTCTTTAGACTCTAAACATTATGTTACTTCCGCTAATTTTTCTGAAACGTCAGTTACTTCCGATGAACTGAGTTTTTTTCAAGAGTCCCCTTACCAGGAAAATCAGAAAACTAAAACTATTCCAACTCCTGGGTTCAATGAAACTACGAAATGAAATATTCCGCCACGTGTGTCACACTATAACCTCCCAGTATTTTTGTCACGCACAGCGGTCTTCTCCACCACGCAAATAAACACACCACTACGTGCATGGTCAGGCCAAAAGAGGCACGCAAAGACTAATTAAACCGCTCACTTTCAGTTTGTTATAAACGCTTCCTTCTCCTATTTCATTTTCCATTGCATATTTTTCTTTTAATCTCTGTCGTTAATTCCTTTGCATATGTAATCGCAAAGACCTTCGATGCGCGATCCGGGCAATTTGGGAAAAACTTTAAAAAATACAAGGTGAAATTAATCCTTAATTGCCCGAGGGCACTTGCGAACACCTGTTTGTCACATAAAGAGCTCTATTTATAATAGAATATACTTCGCTATTCTATTCGAGGGGATTGCACTCGCGAGGGGTCAATACGTCCTTCAATGTGATTGGTCACAAAAACTTAGCTGTTATGGACTTGTTATGTCTTCGCGGAATCAAAAATTATTATTCACAATTGTCTGTCTGTACTCGTCGCTTGAATAATCTGTTCTTCAAGGCAACCGTGATGGAACCTCTCGTAGAAAACCTCAAGAAGCAAGTCACATGTTCAATTTGTCTCGATACTTACTCAGACCCGAAAATAATTTCGTGCTTCCACACTTTTTGTTGCAAGTGTTTGGAGGAACATGCAAGAAACACCCAAAACCAAGGCAAATTCAGATGCCCCGAGTGTCAAGCAGATATCGAATTACCAGAAGGAAATCGCTTCGACCGTTTGCCCACCAGCTTTCACCAAAATAGTTTGGTAGGTCTCCTTGAAACGGAAGATCGCGAGGCCTTGCTCAAGCCGCCATTTTGCTCGCAACACAAGAACGAAAGACTACGATATTTCTGCTTTTCCTGCGAAGCGTGTATTTGTCCTGTTTGCTTCGCCGAAGACCACCGAGGCCATGAATTCGACGTTATTGAAAAAGCACTACAGGAGGATAAGAAATACATCATGTTGAATGTCAACACCATTAAGGAAGAGGCAAAATTGTTTCGAGAAGAGATAAAAAAGCTTGAGAAAACCTCTGAGGATGTTGAAGTGACTATCGCAATCGCTAAACAAGAAGTGTCTGAGGCAGCTCAACACGTGATCACAAAGATGCGACAGCAAGAAAAACAGCTCTTAGAGTCCTTAGAAATGACGCGTCGGAAGAGAATAGAGCGAATTCACTCGGCAAAGCAAGAACTGGAAACTCTGATAAAACAAATGAACCAAGCGGCTGAGTTTGCGGAAAATCTGGTGCAGAGAGGCTCAGGCTTGAATATTATACAGACCAAGACAACTTTGAAGCAGAAATTTCAAGAGCTTCATGGAGTTGAGATTTCAAGGCATCATCTGTCAACATTTGTCAAATTTACCGCGGCATCGCAACAAGACTTGAAACTGGGTTTTATTCAACTCACCGAGAAACCGGCAAAAGCCGCTAAATCAACTATAGAAGGATTGGATCGAACTTTCCAGGCTGGTGTAGAAGCAGAGTTCACACTATGTCCAAAAACAGCAGACGGAGAGATTAGTAACCAGGCTGATCTTAACGATCAAGTTGAATTCCTGATAAAACCTACCCAAGATGTCACAAACGTGACTGTTCAAGGAAGAGAAGACGGCAATCTAAAACTGAAGTTTACACCTATAGTGCCTGGCGCCTACAGCGTTGAGGTAAAGATTAATGGCGAAAAGCTTCCGACCTGTCCGTTCGCTTTACCAGTGAAAGAACGTCAACTTGTCATAGCCGGTGAATTGGACTTGAAGTTCAACCAAGGGCAGAAGCTTAGGGGACCCACTGGAATCGCCGTAAATAGGCAAGGAGACATAGTTGTTGTAGATAATCTTGGACACTGTGTTTTTGTATTCAATAAACAAGGGAACTGTTTAAAACAAATTGGAAAAGAGGGAACAGATCCTGGACAATTCAAATGTCCCACCGGAGTGTTACTTTTAAACGACCACGAAGTTCTTGTTGCAGATGCGTTAAATAATAGAATACAACACATAAATATCCAGACAGGAACTGTTTTGAAAACCTTTGGAAAAAAAGGTGAGAGAAAAGGATACTTTATGGCTCCATGTTCTGTGCACCTCGATCACGCAGAACGTTTTGTTGTCACTGAATTGCATAACAATAGAGTTCAAGTAATGTCAAAAGAGGGCGAAGCTTTATTCACAGTAGGAAACAGCGGTCCAGAGAAACTCAGTACACCATACAGCTGCATTCATTACAAAAACATTTTCCTGGTAACTGATAGAGACAAACACATCATAAAAGCATTCGATGCGTCAAACACTTTCCTGTACAAGTTTGGCAAAAAAGGGAATCAAGACGGACAGTTCAACGTGCCCTGTGGCATGTGTTTAGACGGCTCCAATAACCTTCTCGTTTGTGACTCAAGCAATAACAGAGTTCAGCAGTTTTCTTTGGACGGTCGCTTTACGGGCAAAACTATCGTTCCTTTACTAGGTCCACGTCGAATTGCAACAGCGCCAGATGGGCGTATACTAGTCTCTTGCAAAGTAGCGAAGAAAATATACATTCTGAGGTGAATGTGTTACTATTCTAAAAATCATTCAAATGCTAAATGTTGTATACCAGCGGAAACAAAAGTTGAACAAATTTTTAAGGCAAAATTTCTTCGCAAGTGGCAGAAACGCTCAACGGTGTAAATGCAGTTAGCCTCTTGGTTTCTGTAGTTGAGGGCTTCAACTGCAGAAACCAAGAGAAGGGTAAGCACAAAATTGACTACTGCCCCATAGCAGTCTGATATATAGAAAAATTATCTTCAGAAAAAGAAACTTCAACGAGTCTAGGATAGATTTAGCTATTCTTCGTGAGGTCTGCCTTTCACTTCATCTGGTCGAATAAGAAGAGTAGATGTTTCAGGAGGACACAGCCCTTATCAGGGCAAAGATCCAATTAGTAATTCTCCCCACTGACGGCCATACATTTCTCTATAAATTCGACATGAGAATTTGATGTTACATCACAATAACACTCAGTAGCTGATAAGCTTGTATGTTCTCATAACCTGTTTGCAAGATAAAATTTTGCAATTGTAAGGAGAATTGACATGTCAACCACCTCTTGGAGTTAAAGGGTGAAGGCACTGGAATTGAGTTCTAGAGTTCCAGGGTCCTAACCATCCACTCTGTCTCCAAATGAAATTTGTTACTCTTTACTCCCAAAATCAGTTTGTTCCCAGTCCTTTGTAAACAATCAACTGGTTTGCCTCCGATAAGTTGAACTTTCCCACAACTTAGAAAATATTTATATGCATGTTTATATGACATACCCATTTAGCACTCAGGTGGATTTGTTTTCCTTCTTAATTCCATTTTACCAATCATAATCAACTGATGCACTGTACATACAGGTAGTAATTCTAAGAATAAACTGTACTTTTCTTTTTTGGTAGTTTTGTAGTTTGGATGATTAACAAATAGAGAAGCCTTGTCTGTGCTCTGTTCTGTTGTATAGCACGCGGGAAGCGGCTAGAGCACGAAAGAAGAGTAAAGAGAAACACTCGACTACGTCTCGTGTTTCTCCCTACTTCATGACTGCTCTAACGCTTCTAAGTGCTTTACAACAGAACAGAGCTCAGTCAAAGCTTCTCTATTTGTTTTATAATAAAGAATCCGTTAAATTCCCCACGCACTACTTTCAACTTTCAAAACAAACTTTATTTCTAAAGCGAACAGTGACGTCAGCATGCTCTATACTCTCATAAAGCACGCTACAATAAGCCAATCAGAATCCCTGTTAGAATAGTTCATAATAGTTCGGCAAATCGAATTTAACTGTTTCGCCTGAAGCCTTTTAGTCTCTAATACAGAATCTGAAAGTGAAAAGTTCAGTGAAATCCGGCCGAATTGTGGCTCATAAAAACACGCAAATTTTTTCACATGACAATTAAAAAACAAACCGTTCAAGCATGTATTTTATAAATGAACGACAGCCGAATTTACCGGAATATGAAGATTGCTTGGAATAACAACGCCGTAAAACTCGGCTGCAGTGACTGATGTGACCTTCAGCTCAACGCCACGGAAGGTAAACAGAGCATGCTCCTAGTTGTTCTCTCAAAGGACGGCCGATGTTATTTCTGAAGCTTATTTGACTGCGATGACCGGAGGTCGCCATGATGAACAAGCTGCGTTGGACCTCAGCATGACGCCAAAATGATTAGTATTAGTTTTAACAGTTACGCCAGTTTGGCTGTATTTGGCACAACGGATTGCGTGACGACAGACAACAAAGTTACTTGAAGAAGTTTGAAGAGATTTCTTACGTCGTCCGTTTGTACTTTTCTCCTCTTCTTTACTCGGCGAGGCATCTTTTTCTTGTGAGCTATCGTCTCCGTATTCGTCCTAGAGGATCAAAATGATAAAATTAAATCGGATTCGGACCTTTCAAAAAAAGTTTCTTTATTCATACATTTTAGAATAAAGAGTAGCGATATAAAAACATGACATGTCACCATCGTGAATAGGATTCGTTTCTAGGTTATTGCGGTATTAAACGCTCAGTCATAAGTACTAGAAGATCACGACTGTAAATCAGCCTCACGTTTAAATCACAGAACAATATTAGAATTTAAAGTACCCTATCAACGTCACTTCCGTTCTACATAACTGATCCATATTTTTAGGTAACCTTCAAAGAGAGGAACTTACACCACGTACGCTTCAAACAAATTTTGAGAATACGAATTTTAATAGTGAAGCATTTTCACGAAAAATTATGAATTGCGAAACTCTCGTGAAAACATAACTTCCGGTTTTAATCCAAGGTGAAAATTACAGTAATTAAGAGGGCCGCTAAATACGATGCCACTTAATACAGGTTCCACAAATTTGCATACCTGTCGAAGCTTATCCTAGTTTCGATGGCATAATAAAATTAAAGAGACCAGAAGTACTGTTACTCTTCCGAGATGGAATGGAAACACCACGCAGCTTTTCCCTCAGCCGCCGTTTTACTAACTTGACGCCTGGAGCTGGCAACAAATAAAACAGAATATGCCGTGCGTTAAGTTAACTACACGCTTCATTGTAATACATTACCTCGGGCATATCAACGAACGGTTGGTTGACAGCCAATTCAAACAGCGCACGTGCCCTGTCAGTATCACCAAGAATGGTTTCCAGTTCGGTGTACTAAAAATAGAAAAAAGGAGAAAACAGAGCAAAGGTTTCATTAAAAGCCGACTGCCAGCGGTTCACTATCGTCTTTTTACATATCTAACACATAGTCTCTTTTGACTGCTAAATTTAATAAAGATTTCGTCGGTTTAAGTTCGTTCCCTGGCTTGATCATTTATCAATATTCATGCCCTTATTTTACTGGTTTATTTGTTCATTCGTGTGTGTGCGTGGCCGGGCACGTTCTTTGGTTTCTTCATTCCCAATTCGATAACTTTCCGTTCGCAAGTTTTGTTCTGGTCAAGCTCCCTCTATAGTTAATTGGAAATGTTTACGGAAAAGCACACTTATAAAACAAAAACAAAAAAACAACTACTTCAACAACAACAACAGAAAACACTCTCTCCTAACCTTGACCCATGTAGTACAATCAGCAGGATTAGACTCCAGGAATTTCTCGTGCAACTTACGACAGCGATCAAATTCTCGAAGCTGTTAAAAGCAAAACGGATAAAAGATCTGCAAACAGTTCCCTTCTCGCCCACTTTTGAGCAAGACTACGCGCACCCGTTTCAAGTATTCATCCAGATAATGAAATCACGCATTACACTTACCAACGCTGTTTTTCCTTACCAGATTTGCATGGTTCTGTATGAAATATATTCATATGCTTGTTGAAGCTGTAAAGTCATTAGTGCAAGCTTTTGTTATAAGCAGAATCGACTACTGTAATGCAATATTATATGGTTTGCCTGCTATACACGTTAATAGGTTACAACGCGTTCAAAACGCTGCCGCCAGGTTACTGACCAATACACCACGTTATTCGCACATTACACCTGTGATGATTAATCTCCATTGGCTGTCAGTTAAATTCAGGATCATTTTTAAGGTAAATTTGTTGACTTTTAAAGCTCTCCATCCCTAGCGCCGGCATATTTTAGTGATATTATATCATTCAAAGGCGATTCTAATTATAATTTAAGATCAAATTTTAGTAATTTATTAGCTCACCCGGCAATTAGATCTGCCAAGACCACTGGGGACAGAGCTTTTTCGGTAGCTGCCCCATTTTTATGGAACTCTCTTCCGGAAAGTCTAAGAGCTGTAAGTAGTGTAAATATTTTTAAGAATTAAACAACTGAAAACGTATCTTTTTGAACAAGCATGCTGTAAATTGCGTGAACATTTTTAAACTATGTACTATATAGATTTTTCATCGCTTTTTAATTTATTCTTAATAAGTTATTGTTGTTTTCATTTTGTAATCTAACTATCATATTCCCTGGGTTTCTTTTAGATATTTTTTAATTTATTGTAAAGCGCATTAGATCATATAGTTATAATGAATTTTGCGCTATATAAGTATCAAATTTATTATTATTGTTATTATTATTGAACAAGCGTGAGGTCAAAATGGCTGGATATTGGCCGAGTTTTTTTTTTTTTTTTTACGTTTTTAGGGACTGAGACGAACTCTCAGTCCAAAAAAAAATTGAAAAAGAACGAGGCTAATATCCAGTCATCTTGACCGAACAAGCTTGGTCAAGAGAATTTATATTCTCTTGACTTAAACATTAACGGATTCATCGTATAGCAAAAGATTTCGCTTTGATGAGAATCAAGAATGACTTGTCTATTTCGAGAGCTGACAGTGAAAGCCAACTGTTTTTGTAGCACAATGAACCCAAGAGGGTCGTTTATTTTTTTTTTTTATGTATATGCCGACATTGTCGAAAAGTTACGAACTTTGTGAGTTTTCTTGCGCGGTATCAATACGGGGAATCCCGAGCGGGCGAAGGAGGGCTAATCTTGTCCGCCCAGGTATCCAATCAGAACATAGGATTCACTTGATCTTGCCCGCGCGCGCTGTTAGCTATATGATAAAGTGACTTATCATATCTAATCCCATTTCACGATCACAAGTCTCGACATGTTGCTTTTTTCCATGCAAGAGTCAAATGGAACTCTTGAGCTACAGCATTCAACACATGATGGTCAGTTGATGGTCTAATGAAACATTAATTTTTTTTTCCTTTAACCCCTTACGACGGGTTCATCAGTTGCCGAACCGAAATATCGGGAAAACATATATGCCACAGTCGATCTCAAGTTTTCATTTCATTTTTTGTCTTCATCTCCTCTCCCCTGCCGTGAGGGGAGAAAATTAATAGATAAATAAATAAATGAAAAAAGAAAGCTCAACATTTTCCTCTTATAGTCATATCTGAAACGTCAGCCTTTTTACCCTTCACGGTGGCCAATTTACGTTTTCAATTCAGTTGTTAACACTAAATTACCTAAGATAGATTTAACTATTCTCTGTGTGGTCTGCCTTTCCGTGATCTGGTCGATGAGAAGAGCAGATATTTCAGGAAATAACGCTGACAGATCGTTGCAAAAAGGTCTATTACATCCTTAAAAGTGATTGGATACAAAAACTCAGCTGTCATGGACTTTGTTCTAGCTTCTCGGAATCAAAAATTATTATTCACAATTGTCTGTTTGTATTCTTCGTTTGAATAATGTGTTCTTGAAGGCGATCGTGATGGAACCTCTCGTGGAAAACCTCAAGAAACAAGTCACATGTTCAATTTGCCTCGATACTTACACAGACCCCAAAATAATTTCGTGCTTCCACACTTTTTGCTGTAAGTGTTTGGAAGAACATGCGACAAAAACCCACAGACAAGGCAAATTCAGATGCCCTGAGTGTCAAGCGGAAATCGATTTACCAGAAGGAAATCGATTCGACTGTTTGCCTACCAGCTTTCACCATAATAGTTTGGTAGGTCTCCTTGAAACGGAAGATCGCGAGGCCTTACTGAAGCCGCCGTTTTGCTCGCAACACAAGAACGAAAGATTACGATATTTCTGCTCTTCCTGCGAAGCGTGTATTTGTCCTGTTTGCTTCGCCGAAGATCACCGAGGCCATGAGTTCGACGTTATCGAAAAGAGAGTGCAAGAAGATAAGAAACACATCATGTTGAACGTAGACACCATCAAGGAAAAGACAAAGTTGTTTCGAGAAGAGATTAGAAAACTTGAAAAAACCTCAGAGGATGTGGAAATGATTATCGCAATCGCTAAACAAGACGTGTCTGAAGCAGCTCAACACGTGATCATAGAGACGCGACAGCAAGAAAAACAGTTGTTAGAGTCCTTAGAAATGACACGTAGAAAGAGAATAGAGCAAATTAAATCGGCTAAGCAAGAACTGGAATTTCTGGTAAAACAAATGAACCAGGCGGCTAAATTAGCGGAAGGTCTCGTTCAGAGATGGTCTGGCTTGCATATTGTATCCAACATGACAACTTTGAAGCAGAAATTTCAAAAGCTTTGTGAAGTTAAGATTTCAAGGCATCATCCAACAACATTTGTCAAATTTACTGCGGCATCGCAACAAGACTTGAAACTGGGTTTTATTCAACTCACCGAGAAACCGGCAAAAGCCGCTAAATCAACTGTAAAAGGACTGGATCAAACTTTCCAGGCTGGTGTAGAAGTAGAGTTAACGTTGTGTCCAAAAACTGCAGAGGGAGAGATTTGTAACCAGGCCGATTTTCACGATCAAGTTGAATTGCTGTTAAAACCTGCCGTTGATGTCACAAACGTGACTGTTCAAGAAAAAGGAGACGGCAATCTTAGGCTGAAGTTTACACCTAAAGTGCCTGGCGCCTACAGCGTTGAGGTGAAGATTAATGGCGATAAGCTTCCGACCTGTCCGTTCACTTTGGCAGTGAAAGAACGTCAACTTGTCGTAGTCGGTGAATTTGACTTGAAGTTCAACCAAGGGCAGGAGTTCAAGGGACCAAGTGGAATCGCCGTTAACAGGCAAGGCGACATAGCTGTTGCAGATTACTACGGACACTGTGTTTTCGTATTCAATAAAGAAGGGAACTGTTTACAACAAATTGGAAAAGAAGGAGCAGATCCTGGACAATTCAAAAATCCAAATGGGGTGTCATTTTTAAACAACAACGAAATTCTTATTGCAGATCAATCAAATAACAGAATACAACACATAAATATCCAGACAGGATCTGTTGTAAAAACCTTTGGGAAAGAAGGTGAGGGAAAAGGACACTTCAAGACTCCACTTAGTATTTGCCTTGACGATACAGAACGTATTGTTGTCACTGAATTCAAAAACAATAGAGTTCAAGTAATGTCAAAAGAGGGCAAAGCTCTATTCACAATAGGAGACAATGGTCCAGAGAAACTCAGCACACCATACGGCTGCGTTCTTTACAAAAACATTTTCCTGGTAACTGAAAGAGATAATCACGTCATAAAAGCATTTGATGCGTCAAAAACTTTCCTGTACAAGTTTGGCGAAAAAGGGAATCAAGATGGACAGTTCGACGCACCCCGTGGCATGTGTTTAGACGGCTCTAATAACCTTCTTGTTTGTGACTCAAACAATAACAGAGTTCAGCAATTTTCTTTGGACGGTCGCTTTACAGGCAAAACTACCGTTCCTTTACAAGGTCCAAGTCGAATTGTAACAGCGCCAGATGGGCGTATACTAGTCTCTTGCAAAAATGCAAGTAAAATACACATTCTGAGGTAAATCTGTTACAATTCTATGAATCATTCAAATGCTGTATGCCCGCGGAAACCTAAGTCGAATACTTTCTTTTTTAAGGCAAAATTTTTTCACAAATGGCAAACACTCAACGGTGTAAATGCATTGTTAGCCCTTAGGGGGAGGGTAAGCATAAAATTGACTAATGGCCCACAAGCAGTCAGATATATAGGAAAATTATCCTCAGAAAAGGAGACTTAAACGAGTCTAAGATAGATTTAACCAGTCTTGTTGTGGTCTGCCTTTCACTTCATCTGGTCGAATGAGAAGAGCAGATATTTCAGGAGGACACAGCTCTTGTCAGGACAAAGAACTACCAGGTGGTCTAATGTAATCTGGGGAAAACTTCAAGAAAAAAAAAAAAAAAAAAAGAGACAATTAATAAGAAGCTCAAACTTCTGTGCCTTGTACAGGGGGTTTCAAATAGTTAGGTAAAAAGGTTTTCATTGGGTATATTAATCACCTCTTGAGTTAAAGGGTAAAGGCACTGGAATTGAGATCCAGAGTTCCCTGGTCCTAACCATCCACTCTGCCTCCAAATAAGATTTATTTCTCTATAGTCCCAAGGACATTTTGTTCCTGGAGCATTGTAAACAACCAACTGGTTTGCCTTCTATTGGTTGAACTTTTGAACAACTTAATGTATAATATTCAATATAAGCATGTTTATATGACATACCCATTTAGCACTCAGGTGGATTTGTTTTCCTTCTTAATTCCACTTTACCAATCATAATCAATTGATGCACTGTACATACAGGTGGTAATTCTGAGAATAAACTGTTTTTCATTTCCTGGTAGTTCTGTAGTTTGGATGAATAAAAATATGTTAAATATACTCATTGTATGAAATTTTCAGTCACACTCTATTCAGGGCTCATTACCAAATTAGTCTTGAGCCTCTATGAATCTTCAAAAGCTTTGCTCATATTTTCAATTGAGACAATCAATGTACAAAAATATTTGATCATTCAGGAACTTTTTCATCCAGGCTTAGAAAACAAGGGAATCAAGATAGACACCTCAACAGATCCAATAGCATGAATTAGGTCAGCTTCAAAATTATTTTTGTTTGAGACCATTGCAATGACCCTTCGACCCCAATAGAGTGACTAGCATCTAATTACCCCCCCCCCTTCCACATCAAATAAAGGAAATGATCACCAACTTGAGAAGCTCTTGATTGTTAATTAAAAATTCTCCATATCAACACCTTAAGAAATGCATATAGAGCAGTATGGACAATATGCATACCAATGCTAGCTTTAAAGGGATAACAGAGATCTATCAGCAATTTAGTTAAGAAAAATTTTCCAAGAAAAAAAAGTTAAACATTTAATTTCTTTATGAGGTTTACTTTGAATGGCAACAGATCCAGACGTGCATGTATGTTTCATTAGCAGTATAACCGTGAAATTATACATACATGCTCTGGAGTACGTGATTTCAAGTTCAACTCTTAAGTTTCCAATCACTCCATAAAAAGCCAGCCAAAGTTTTCAACCAAAGTAACTCATTCAAAATCCCTTACCCTGATAAACAATTTACCGATCAAAAATTACCTTCGACATGTAAATAAAAATTTTCTCAGAAACAGGTGAAAATTTTTTCGAATTCTGTTCATTTTTAATCATCTTTTTCAACTTTCTACTTATGGTGACTGCAATGGGCAAAACTACTGTTAGCAGTAGTAAAGAAACGGAGGTTATGACCACCAGGTATATCCTACTGAATATGCTGCGAACCTCTCCCCTTTTGATTTTAACCCTTTAACTCCCAAGATCTTGATTTTAATTTTCCCCTCTAGCTGCTACACTTGTTAATTAGTTGTGCAAATTTGTTGTTAGATCAAGATATCAACTTCTACCTGATAAGGTTGAGTATTCTCATAACCTGTTGGCTAGTTAATGTGAGGATAATGTAAAGAGAAGTTTCATGTTAATCACTTCTGGGAGTTAAAGGGCCAAGGGGTTAAAGCAGTGGTAATTAGAACAGAAATTCTCCTTCTGACAAATTATATGTCAATGTTTCCTGTGGACATGTGCTAAAAATTAGGATTTCATCAGCTGGGAGACTTGTATTCTTAAATGGAAGAACAGAAAATTCTCAGGAAACCTGCATGTACACAGATATACATGTATAAGCTCAAACATGTATTACCATACATAATTTTCCTTAAAATATGTAGTTTTCTGATGATAGGACTGAAGCAGTAAATTTTTTTTGCAAAACATAGCAGTGAGTAAGTCAAGAATTACATTGAATGCCAACATATGAAGCTGCCTCCAGTCTCATTTACATTAATTAGTGGGTTCTTTTTTGTGTTTGCAAAAAAATAAGAGGCTAATCTTTAGCCATCTTGACAGAACAAGCTTAGTCAATGACAGATTTACAACAGTATCATATGGCAAAAAAATTTAACCGAAAAACCGCGTGGAAACTGGGTACGTACCGAGAAATTTACCAGGGGTAGGTGAACACACCCTTTGTATACTTGTTCCTATGGGAGGCGGTAAATGTTTTTGTTTTGTTTCTGCTTGCTTGATCGCTCATACTGCCCCAAAATCATCTTCAAATTGATGCTTCATCCAGGCTCGGGTGAAGCCACCCTTGCCAATTCAAATCCCCCCTCTTGACAACAATTTGAGCGTAACCAAGTACAACCTGCCCTGTTGGATGTGACCGTTGTTGTCTTAACCTGCGACCAGGCGCGCGATGGCGTAGCAGCGCAAGAGTCAGTGGTCGGGAACACGTTCCGCCAGCCTCGTTCCGCCTACTCCTGTATCACTGCACCATTCCCCCTCTCCCGGAAGATAAGAACGCCTGATCGAGGGTTAACCAAGGTCTTGATATAAGATTTTAACAGGACGTATGATTTTGTAACGTCTTGGACAGGATGTCTCTCTAGACCGCAAGTCCTGAACAAGGCGTGAACGTTGGCCATGCACGGTTTTCATGCGCAGCAGTAACAATTTTTTATCGCATTCTCCGTAATTTGCCTGACATGTTATGATCAGATTTTTTCATCTAAGGGATCAGGGCCTTGGGACACATTCCCTCCCCACCCCCATCCCTTAACGCAAACCTTCCTTACGTACCCTTGTTTATGCAATATTAAGGCTTTACACGGTTGATTCTTTTCTCACAGTTACAACCCAGAATTTCGCCCTCTTGATGAGGCAGAAGAAACGCCAATCTAAAGAAGGTGAACTAATGTACATGAATTAAAGTCAAACACTAAAACTGGCAAAGACAAATTTGGGGCAAAATAATTTATGTCACAAAATTTTCCACAAGATTACTGCTAAAGACCATGAAAGAGGTTTTACCTCAAAATCTGATTAGAAAACAGTGAGTGGTAAACTATATCAGTAACTTTATCAATAATAATGTCTTTACATGCACAAATAGCAAATTGTTAATTTTTTTTTGAGGCCAGGTAGTAGGAGATTTGTCATTCTGTTTTAGATTTAGTGCTGGATCACTTTCGAATATTTATAGAAATAGTGGCTATTTATTTTTTAATAAGATTCTTTTTCACATCGACAATAGTTCAAAACACGAGCATAATTTCTTAGTAATGGTATATGCAGAAATATATATTTAGATGTCATTCATTAGTGAGTATGCATATTTCATATTTGAGCACTTACTGATGGGTGACATGACCAGCAAAACCCAATAATAAATATCTTGATAATTTATCTTCGACAAAAATAGGTTTCTGTGAAAACAGAGCTTAATGATAGCCAATTTCAGAATACTTTTTAGAACTGGGTTTCCAAGATAGTGAAAAATGTCAGCTTGCTAGAAAAGGAACATTGTAAAATTGAAAAATCAAGTTGGAGATTTCATTGTCAAATGTTTTTCTTAGACTTGCATCAACACTTTTTTAAAAGGAAATAATTTAATTAACTAAAAATTAATGGCTTGAGTTTATAAACAATAAAGTAATATATAAATGCACAAGTCTTGTCGGTTTGATTTTGTCACCAGTGCCCAGTCGTAACGCTCTTACTACCTATGACGTCACAAACTCATGAAGTCACATTTCTGCCACTTACACCTCCCCCTCTGGCACCCCTACCCCACCCCACCCCCTTTTCAAACTACAAACCACTCCTTTAAGAATGACTTCAACACTTTACAGTGAACAGATTGAAGTTTTATTCTGTTTTTTGGTAAACATTCTGCACACAATTAGTGATATTTATATGACAGCAAAAAAAAAAAAAAAAACCAGAAGCCACAACAACTACAAAAATAATTATTCTATTTGTTGTTGGTTCTTTTTCCAAAGCCTGGCCATCTGGAGCAGTTTAAAGTTAGGCATGTTGGCTTCATCGTCAGGAAAGATGTAATCATAGTATTCTTCCCATCCAGCGTCTGACTGCAAAGAAAAATAATTTTAATAGTGTTTCAAATCTCCAAAGAAAAATGTAAGATCTAACAAAGAGAAAAGAAAATTGCAGTGAGGCTAAAATATTATACACGCGGCTTCGAATTATTTCTGATAACAGCCACATTTGGAACAGAATCGTGAGCAAATTGAAAACAGAATCGATATGTCACGCGACACTTTGGCTTAGGCAACGGATTGCGTGACGACAGACGATCGAAGTTATTTGAATACGTTTGAAGAGATTTCTTACTCCGTCGTCCGTTTGTACTTTTCTCCTCTTCTTTACTCGGCGAGGCATCTTTTTCTTTATTTTTTCTTGTGAGCTTTCGTCTCCATATTCGTCCTAGAGGATCAAAATGATAAAATTAAATCGGATTCGACCTTTCAAAAAAAGTTTCCTTATTCATACAACCAATTTTAATAATACCTCGAACTCTTTCCAGGCTTCCAGTACCATCACTCGTTCTTCTTTCTCCTCTACGTTTCTGAGAGATTTGCTGGCGCGTTCGTAAACAGTCCTGAAAAATAATATTTATAGTACAAACAAAATGGAGAAAGGTGAGGATTCCATTTCACAGATTTTTTGATAGCATTTAAAGCAATAGAACTATTTCAACTTAAATATTCCACCATGAATCCTCTCCTACAGGAAAAATAAATCTTCCATTGGGTAGTTCACTCTAGGGCTCTTCGCAAAGGTTCATCGGGCGTTGTGTGACCGTAGGCTTTCCTCTTATGAACTACCATGGTCACGGTCTCGATCGAGAATGTAGGATAGCCTTTTTACACACCTTGCTTGTATGATGCTTTCATCGGTTGCTGTAGAGGCCTCGAACTGTGCAAAACTAATCCAAACCTATAAAGAGAACATTTCAGGAGAATCACAGAGGGAAACTAGAGCTTTACACAAGGAAAGCGAATACAGGGAAACATGGCTGCAAATTTGCTTCGACGTGTTCGCGGTTAATTAATATCATGATGAAATTAACGACACAGTACACTTTTGCGAGGCACTAAAAACAATCATACTCGAATAGGAGGACATAATGGAAATATCTGCTCATGTAAAAGAGATTCAACAAAATAGCAGAGATAGAATTTCGGGAAAAACAATTAAAAAATACTACCTTGACGTGTTGCGTTCGTTTTAGTAGCCTCTCATACAGATCTCGTGTTTTATCGTACTCTTCCAAGTTTATCTCAAAATCTATGTAAGCTTTCCATAAAACCTGAGAACAAAAAAAACTACAGCTATTCGCTTGCTGCTAGATGTTTTAATATAACAATTTGAACAATTCAAAGAGGGGGAAACAAGGGGAAATTTCGTGAAAGCTGAGTAAAAAAAGAGGACTTTTCTTCTGCTTACAAAACTAAGTAAATTGGGAAAATAAAGCAGCTTAATAAATTTGTTCAGTTACAAAAAATAATTCGAATAAGTAAAGATTTGGTAAAACATTTGACAATAAAAATCTGCGATAAAATATTATGAAGCATGACACGACGTTTCGACGTTTCCAGAACGTCATTATCAAGTAAACTAAAATAATAAAATCGAGTATATATATAATGAAGCGGTGAATAAATTACAAAGCGTTAAAAGTTAAACAAAGAGTTTGGCCCTAATGGAATCGCTCTGGGTGATTAAATTGGGCCTTATTGTTCTTATGTACAACATTTCATAAACAAGACAATCCCATTTCGTGCCACATTTTTTAAGCATTCTAAACTGGCTCTCATTGAGTAAGTCAATGTTCCCATGGGCATCTCTCAGGTGGCGACCAATGGCAGAGTATCGATGATCAGCAATGCGTTGAAACAAATGGCGCGTCGTATATCCGACGTAATTTGAATCACACAAATCACATTTAAAACAGTAAACAACGCTATGCTGATTTACGATGCGTGGCTTGATTTCTTTAAGCTTTAGGTCCTGCTCAAGTTTCTTACTGGTGTAGACTGGTTGTACATCAATGCCAATTTTTGAACTGAGATCGCGCATTTGTCTTTTGGCAATGTTCACTGAGACTTGATCTTTGAAAAGAATACTGACTCTTAAAGTTTCATCAGATTTTGTCTTAGTATCTGGTGTAGAGGAATAATCACATTTGTCGATAATAAAGTTCACCAAAGAACTAGGGTAACCAAGGCGATGAAACATAGATTTTAGATGCCTACACTCATCGACGAATGCTTGATGCGTAGAGGACAATTCCTTTGCACGATGAACCATTGTTTTGATAAGACACTTCTTGTAGCGCAAATAAAAAGAAAAAAAAAAAGAAAAAGGAAGAAGATGAAAAAAAAAGAAAAAAGCTTCGTGAGTGCCGTAACCAAGACTCAAGCCTGCATTAATGGCGATACAAACGTACCTTATACAATCACGGCTGCTAATCAGACTCACGAACAGAAATGATTAACACTATTAGTATTTTAAGTACTCTGTCAACGTCACTTCCGTTCTGCGTGAGTGATTCTCTATTTCTACATAACCTTCAGAGAGAGGAACTTACACCGCGTACTCGTGCTTGAAACAAATTTTGAGAATACGAATGTTAATAGTCGAAAGGAAGTGAAGCATTTTCACTATGATGAACTACTAACTTCTCGTGAAAACATAACTTCCGGTTTTAATCCAAAGTGAAAATTACAGTAATTAAGGGAGACTAATTCCGGACTTTGACAACCGACCGCTAAATATGATGCTGCTTAATACAGGTTCCACAAATTTGCATGTCTGTCGAGGTTTATTCTAGTTTGGAGAGCATAATTAAAGACCAAAAGTATTGTTACTCTTCCGGGATGGAATGGAAAGACCGCGCAGCTTTTCCCACAGCTGCCGTTTTACTAACTTGACGCCTGGAACTGGCAACAAATAAACCAGAATATGCCGTGAGTTGAGTTAAATACACCCTTCATTGCAATACATTACCTCGGGCATATCAAGCAAAGGTTGGTTAACAGCCAGTTCAAACAGCGCACGTGCCCTGTCAGTATCACCAAGAATAGTTTCCAGTTCGGCGTACTAAAAATAGAAAAAAGGAGAAAACTAAGCAAAGGTTTTAATAAAAGCTGACTGCTTACAGTTCACTATCGTCGCCTGTGAGGCCTCTCACTGCCTCAATCGAAAAGTGCTCTATTTGCAAGTTAACCCTTTCACTCCCATAGGGTGATCAACGTGTAACTTCTTTCTATAATATGAACACATGTTAGTATAATTACTCTCTAACACTCGGTTGAATTTTCTTTATTTCCGGGTTGAGCCCCTGTTACAATTTTTACTCTTAGGAGCTAGCCCAGTATTGATCTTATTCACCACAATTCAACTTATTTCTTTCGACATAAGTCCACACTATTCTACTTTGCTATATTCTCTCATTGAAAGATGCTGTGCACCAGCTTATAAAGGTGACACCAAAGATGACACTTCTAAGCTGTCAATCTTCTTACATCGCGATCGCTCCGTTTCAGCCAGCGAATCACGTTAGAGTACGTACGACAGTTCCTGCATACTAAGTGTGCACCTTCGAATTGTTTACTGAATCACAAAATCATCTTCTACCTTAAATTTCTTAATTTTACGGTTAAGATCGGCCAGAACAAAGACAAGATTGATAATATACAAATTATAATTAACCTATTGGCAGAATTGAAATTACGCTTGAAAAGATAGTTTTCGAGAAAATAGCCATACAGGATTGTTAAATAACAACAGAGTAAACAGAAAATTCGGAGAAGAAAGGGCGTACCCAAGGTACCGCCCCTAAGAAAACTACGTGCTATTCGCATAAGCTATATCATTACAAATTCAGTGCGGAGATGAAAAAGCATAAGCTATTTACAATCAGAGTCACCTTTTTAAGAAGAGGTGTTGAAGGTGTTCACTTAAAATTTAAGAAATATTCTGGAATCGTGAATTTGACTTAGAATTGGATAAAAAAAAAAACAGTCTGAAAGTAATCAATAATATAAGAAGCAGGAGTTTCCAGGAATTCCTGTGCGAGGCTAACTTTTACCAGAGAGATTTAAAACTAGAAAATTGACATAATTAAAAACATAGCTTATCACAAAATAGTACAACAAGATCTAATCACCGTAGAAACGGAGCAATTGTTTCCGTACCAAATTCACAACCGCAATAAGAAAAAGGTGAAAGAAATTGTACTTAGATGAGATCGCCAAAAGGAATAAGAAATAATCAACCTGTTTTATTATAATTTTTGTATCGAATGGCTTAAAGTAATATAATATTTCCATTCTTTTTCCCAACACCAATATAAGGAAACCCTTAAAATATTTCAGATTAAATATAGTCCTATTTTTATCGTTTAACACACATTATCCAGTAAACTCAAACTTATCAGGTAGAAGTCTATATCTTGATCTAACACCCAATTCTCCCAACGAATTTACGAGTAAAATGTGTTGCAGCTAAAGGGGAGAATTGACTATCTTATCTTGGGAGTTAAAGGGTTAATCTGTTACCTTTCCCAAACTATTCACGGTACTTTCCTTCTTCACATATCTTACACATAGTCTCCCTTGACTGCCGCACATTTAATAAACATATCGTCGGTTTAATTTCGTTCCCTTAGCTTGATCATTGGGAACCTTAAGCTAACCCCAACGTCGACAGCAACGAGGAAGTGGAAAAACAAAAGATCTAATGAGCAGAACAATAGCTCAGCTCGTGCGATTTAAAATTTGTACATTTCTTAGCCTTCCTCTACAAAACAACGACGTGAAATCACCAAAATTTGCGTGGTCTGAGAAAGGAAACTCCGACGGCAAATTATTTAAAATTCCATTTTGAACTCAACACTGCTTACATAAGTTATGCCGAAGTAAAGATGTAGTGCCGTAAGAGACAATAAACACGTCCAGCCATTTGCAAAATCTTAACTAAAAAGATAAATTCATTTCTTGATCGACGTCTCCCTCAGCGTTGCCGTCCTAACCGCCCAAGATCCCTGTTTGTTAATATTCATGCCCTTATTTTACTTGTTTTGTTTTTGTTCATTCGTGTGGGCGCGCGACTGGACATTCCTTCGATCCAGGCCTGCCTTCGATCGTTTGTTCTTACGTTTGTTTAATCAAACGTTTCTTAGTTTCTCATTCTCAATTCGATAACCTTCCGTCTGTTTTCAAGTTTTGTTCTTGTCAAACTCCATCTATAGTTAATTGCAAGTGTCAGAAAAGCACACTTATGAAACAATAATAAAAAACTACTTTAACAACATAAAACATTCTCTCCTAACCTTGACCCATGTGGAACAATTTGCAGGTCCCTAATAATATTCATGCCCTTATTTTACTTGTTTGTTCTTACGTTTGTTTACTCAAACGTTTCTTAGTTTCTTCATTCCCAGTTCGATAACCTTCCGTCGGCAAGTTTTGTTCTTGTCAAACTCCATTTATAGTTAATTGTGCGGCACTTATAAAACAATAAGAAAACAACTACTTCTCAACAACAAAAACATAAAACACTCTCTCCTAACCTTGACCCATGTGGTACAATTTGCAGAATTAAACTCCAGGAATTTCTCGTACAACTTACGACAGCGATCAAATTCTCGAAGCTGTTAAAAGCAAAACGGACAAAGAGGCAGAATTTGCATCACAAAGGGTAACTAGAGACACCGTAACGGAGTCGCAATTCGTGTCAGCTAAAAAAGTAACCAATATTTCTAAGAAACACAAAAAGTCGAGAAAAAGTAAGAATTGAAATGGTTAAGGAGTAGAAGGAGGAAGGCTTAAAAATTCACTTCGATAAAGATTTTTAGATTAAGGTCTCAACTCCTTAGAGTTCCTTTTCATAATCTTTCTACTCACCTGTAACTCGAGACCGATGTATTCTCGGAAGAGTCGGTCTTTGGGACATTTCCCGATCGCTGTGCCCTGTGACGAACACAAATAATACATTAGCAGAGCGTGTGTGAGACACAGTGGACTGGACTGGCAGTTCGGGAAGCTGGAACACGGATTGAAAGTTCCATACCAGGCCACTTTTTATGTTGTTGAATGGGGCCAGGAGAAAAACGATATCCCATTGTTTATGTCTTGATGAGACATAGTACCTTCCTCCATCTCCCTCCATTCAGTAGGCCTTAACCCTTTAACTCTCGTGAGTGACCAAGACAGAATTTCTCCTCGCTATTTCTTTACAATATTATGCAGACAAGTGACGAGAATAAAGAAAAATATCAATTATGGGATTACTAATTGATCCGATACCAAATTCTCCAAAATAACTTATTGAGAATCATTTGGCAGACAGTAGGGAGAATTACTAATGAGATTTTAGGAGTTAAGGGGTTAAATAAGTACAGGCGAGGATCCTCAGAAAATTGGAGGGGGAGGGGGGGGAGGTTGGAAGCCTACGATGAACTACCACATATCGAGGTGGAGTAACACTACTCATAGTAACTTCATTCTAAGAAATCCGCGATTATCTTCGCCGATGTAAACCATTAATTTCGTGGGAAGAGTCGTGGAACTCTAGCGCGCTAATGGATTAGGCGGATCGTGATTTTGTGTTCACAACAAATCTTTGCATTTCTACCAGCCAAGCTCGTTTTCGTTGGCATCAAGCCATCTAAAGTATTGTCCACTGCATTCAACTTTGCACCAAGCACCCTCGTAAGGTTTTCCCAAACAGTTCGCCGGTACCCAATCATACCTCTTGGTTCAGAGAGGCATTGTGAAAGTACCTGTCTTGCAGAAGAACACTTTGAAATGAATCGGGACGAAACAAGAATCAACACAATCTGATCTGCAAACGGTTTCCTTCTCACCCACTTTTGAGCAAGACTACGCCCGCCCGCCCTATCCATCCAGATAATGAAATCACCCATGACACTCACCAACGCCTGCCGCGCTGCCTTGAGATCATTCTGACGGATTTCAAACTGTGCATACAATAGCCAGACTTTACCGAAAGTGAACTGGAAATGAAAAAATAAAAAAACAGACATTCACTGCTTAATCTCGTTAAAAAGAAACCGAAATATATCCAAAACCTTGCTTATTCTTTTAAGAACAAATTAAAGACAACAAAATAATACTTAAATGGAAAAGCAAAGTTTCCAACAACATGAAAAAATCCTAGTTTAAGTTTTACTCTGTCAAGCCATATGAAGACGTAAAAGGATTATAGACTTGGGAACATTGTCCTGATACAACTATAAATTCCTATGGATACCCAACAAAGAAATGATTGGTTATTAGTTGGGAGAATTAGGGTTTCAGAAATAATCAGACAGAGTAGGGAACGTTGTAATGTTCAAGCAGTAGTATAGTACAGGATATAACAACCGCTACGCACCGCAAATAAGGTAGTTCTCAACAGTTGTTTACCTTCTTGTGTGGTATAAGATCCAAACATGCACGATACACCTGTCTTGTGCGGTCCATGTCCTGTAACAACAAGAATCAGACGGACACAAGAAAACTTTAAGTTTTCAATGTGGAATATATTTTACATCTGCACTTTGGAGAAGCGTTGGTACAAATTTTTAATAGTTCACTTGCTAAACTCTGGAACTAAAGGTCTGTGTGCGACCCTTAATTGTGTTCCGTTCATCACCATGCCACTTTAATTTTGTAGTGCTTCTTACCACCCGGGAGTACAAGTCCGAGTGGGTACTAGTGAACTGCCATGAAAACCTAAGGAAATGCTCAGGGAGGGGAAAGGGGTAAAAAAAAACCTGGGGAGTAGGGTGAACTAAGATGGACTAGCTTTCCATGGAAGGATATTGACAAAACCGCTCCAATCCACCTTGGGTAACAAACCTGGATTTAGATGACGAGGTGGCTTGCCAAAGAGAACCTCTAAAAGGACGAAGTCAAAAAGAATTGCTACAAAGGCACTTGAATAATTTCGGCTGAACGCCTGAAGTTAAACAATGCGTGACCTTGTTTCTTCTCGCACGGAATTTGCAACAAACATCACACACTGCTTCTTTTTTCTTTTCTTTTTGTTTTTTTCCATCAGCCCCCAAAACTATAGAAACAATCATCCATGTTAAAAAACATTTTTATGATATTTTTTAATTTTACTAAGTTTAATTTTACTAAGTCCTTTCCTGTGAAGTGACAAATTAACTTCACCTGGAAGCATTCTAAGGAAAAAAAATGAGGTAAGATAGGAAAACATAAAAAGTCGAAACCAAAGCCAAAACAAAGAGTTTGATTGGTCAGTGGCAATCAGTCGATACGGACTTTGTTCTGTTTTCATGGAAACCTAAAATGATATCTGCTTTCAAGCTACTGTATTAAGAGTCTCCTGACAGTCTAGTTTGATTCGCTTTGAAGATGGAGTCTCTTTTGAAAGATCTCAAGAAGCAAGTTACTTGCTCAATCTGTCTTGATACTTACACCGAACCTAAAACTATTTCATGTCTTCACACGTTTTGTTGCAAGTGTTTAGAGAAGCATGCGATAATGAGCCAGAGGCAAGGAAAATTCCGATGCCCGGAGTGTCACGCGGAAATCGATTTACCAGAAGGAGACCACTTCGACCATTTGCCCATCAGTTTTTTCCACAAAAGTTTGTCGAGTCTCCTCGCCGTTCGACAAAGTGGTAATGCAAGTAGCATTGCTTGTTCCCATTGCAGAAAAACCAACTCTCAGATGTACTATTGCTTTGATTGCGGACGATTCATGTGCCCGGATTGTTTCAATGCGCATCAACTGCTGATTGCAACGTTTGAGGGACACAAAGTCAAGCCAGTTGAAGACTTTAAAGAAGAGGATTACGAAGCACTACTGAAGCGACAGCCATTTTGCTCACAACAGTTCCACGAGAAAGAAGTCACACGGTTCTTTTGCTCGCAGTGTCAAGTTTGCATTTGTCCAATCTGCATTGTCACGGATCATCAAAACCACATCGCCGTTTTGTTCGACAAAGCAGCACACGACGAAAAAGAAAACATCATGTCTGGCGCTAAGATCATCAAGGAAAAAGAAACCCAACTTTGTCAAGTCATCAAGGAGTTCGAAGAAACGATTTCTGAGCTTGATAGAAATTTCGCAACAGCCAAGCGAGAAGTCTCGCGAACAGCCGAACAAATGATAGCAAACATTGGACAGCGCGAGCGAGAAGCGATTGTATCCCTGGAAACAACACGTATGTCGAGACTTGAGAAGATTAACGCGGATAAACAGGAAGTAAAATCCCTAGTAAAACAAATAAGCCAAGCAGCTGAGTTTGCGGAGAATCTGGTGCAGAGAAGCTCAAGCTCGGATATAATGCAGAATAAAGAAGCTTTGAGGCAGAGATTTCAAGAGCTTCGTGGGGTTGAAGTTCCAAAACGTCACCAGACTACATTTGCCAAATTTAACGCGGCATCCCAACAAGACTTGAAACTGGGTTTTATTCAACTCGCAGCTAAATCAACTGTAGAAGGACTGGACCAAACTTTCCAAGCTGGTGTAGAAGCAGAGTTTACCTTGTGTCCACACACAACAGAAGGAGAGATTAATAACCAGGCCGATCTTAACGATCAAGTTGAATTGCTGATAAAACCCACCGAAGATGTCACAAACGTGACTGTTCACGAAAAAGGAGACGGAAATCTTACGGTGAAGTTTACACCTAAAGTTCCTGGCGCCTACAGCGTTGAGGTGAAGATTAATGGCGAAAAGCTTTCTACCTCTCCGTTTCCTTTGGCAGTGAAAGAACGTCAACTTGTCGTAGTTGGTGAGTTGGACTTGAAGTTCAACCAAGGGCAGGAGTTCAAGCGACAAACTGGAATCGCTGTAAACACGCAAGGCGACATAGCTGTTGTAGATAATCTTGGACACTGTGTTTTTGTATTCAATAAGGAAGGGAACTGTTCAAAACAAATTGGAAAAGAAGGAACACATCCTGGACAATTCAGGATGATGTGTTATTTTTAAACAACAACGAATTACTAATTGCAGATCAAGCAAATAATAGAATCCAACATATAAATATCCAGACAGGATCTGTTGTAAAAACCTTTGGAAAAAAAGTTGAGGGAAAAGGACACTTCAAGAATCCACTTCGTATTTGCCTTGACGATACAGAACGTATTGTTGTCAGTGAATTCTCCAACAATAGAGTTCAAGTAATGTCAAAAGAGGGCGAAGCTCTATTCACAATAGGAGACGATGGTCCAGAGAAACTCAGCAAATCATACAGCTGCATTCCTTACAAAAACATTTTCCTAGTAACTGAAATAAACAATGAGGTCATAAAAGCATTTGATGCGTCAAACACTTTCCTATACCAGTTTGGCGAAAAAGGGAATCAAGACGGACAGTTCAACTCACCCCGTGCCATGTGTTTAGACGGCTCTGATAACCTTCTTGTTTGTGACTCAGACAATAACAGAGTTCAGCAATTTTCTTTGGACGGTCGCTTTACAGGCAAAACTACCGTTCCTTTAAAAGATCCACTTCGAGTTGTAACAGCGCCAGATGGGCGTATACTAGTCACAAGCTGTACAGCTAAGAAAATATACATTCTGAGGTAAATGTGTTACAATTCTATGAATCATTCAAATGCTGTATGCCAGCGAAAACTTAAGTCGAATCATTCAATTTTTTTGAGCAAAATTTCTTCACAAGCAGCAGAAACACTCAACGGTGTCAATGCATCGTTAGCCCTCAACTACAGAAGCCAGGGGGAAGGGGGTTAGCGCAAAATTAACTAACACCCCAAGAGCAGTCAGATACATAGGAAAATTATATTCAGAAAAGGAAACTTAAACGAGTCTAGGATATATTTAACTTTTCTTCAGGTGGTGTGCCTTTTACTTCATTCTTTCGAATAAGAAGACCAGATATTTCAGGAAGACGCAGACCTCATCTGGGCAGAGAACTATCATATGGTCTAATGTAATCTGGACAAAACTTCACTGAATAGAGCAAAAAAAAAAACCAAAAGAAAAAAAGACATAATCAATGGGACCTTAATTTTCTGTGCCTTGTATAAGGGGTTTCAGGTAGTTAGCTATAAAATGTTTCAATTAGGTATATTCTTTTAAATGAATGATGTAGTCTAGCTATCCGTGTCTTTTTCACCAATTATCTCCAAAGTGAATTGAAGGGAGTTTGCTTGCTCCAATGTTATTTGATTGAAAGTTGCAGAAAGACCATGGCCAAGTGACTTCACCCTTTGAATGCAAAGATCCAATTAGTAATTCTCCCCACTAACTTCCATACATTTCTCTATAAATCCGACAAGAGAATTTGATGTTACATCAGAATAACACCCAGCAGCTGATAAGCTTGTATGTTCTCATAACCTGTTTGCAAGATAACATTTTGCAATTGCGTGGAGAATTTACATGTTAATCATCTCTTGGAGTTAAAGAGTGAAGGCACTGGAATTGAGTTCTAGAGTTCCCAGGTCCTAACCATTTTTTGGGTAGTTTTGTAGTTTGGATGAATAAAAATATTTTAAATACTTGTGTTCTTGTGTTCAATGTATGCAATTTTCAGTCACACTCTATTCAGGGCTCGTTACCAAATTAATCTTCAGCCTTCATATTTTCCATTGACACAATCATTGTATAAAAATATTTGATCTTTCAGGAACTTTTTCATACAAGTTTGGAAAACAAGGGAATCAAGACAGACACTTCAACAGATCCAATTGCATGAATTTGGTCAGCTCCAAAAATTTTCTTGTCTGAGACCATTGCACTGACCCTTCAAACCCTAAGAGTGACCAGTATCTAATCCCCCCCCCTTCTCCTCCCCGAATCAAATAATAAGGTCACAACAATTAAGGAGGGAATCACCAACTAGAGAAGCTCTTCATTGTTAAATAAAAAGTCTCCTTGTCAATACCTTAGGAAATGCATAGAGAGCAGTATGGAGAATATGTATACTGATGTTAGCATTAAAGGGATAACAGAGATCTGTCAGCAATTTGATTTGGACGTCACGAACTCATGAAGCCACATTTGTGCCCCTTACACCTCCCCCTCTAATACTTCTACCCCACCCCCATCCCTTGTCAAACTACAAAACCACTTCTTTAGGACTGACTTCAACACTTAACAGTGAACAGATTGAAGTTTTATTCTATTGTTTAGTAAACATTCTGCACACAATTAGTGATATTTATACGACAGCAAAAAAACCAGTAGCCACAACAACAACAACAAATAATTATTCCATTTGTTGTTGGTTCTTTTTCCAAAGCCTGGCCATCTGGAGCAGTTTAAAGTTGGGCATGTTGGCTTCATCGTCAGGAAAGATGTAATCATAGTATTCTTCCCATCCAGCGTCTGACTGCAAGGAAAAATATTTTAATAGTGTTTCAAATCTCCATAAAAAAAAGGTAAAATCTAACAAAGAGAAAAGAAAATTGCAGTGAGGCTAAAGTATTATACACGCGGCTACGAATTATATCTGATAACAGCTGCATTAGGAACAAAAATCGTAAGCAAACTGAATACAGAATCGATATGTCACGCGACATTTTGGCTTAGGCAACGAATTGCGTGACGACAGACGATCGAAGTTATTTGAATACGTTTGGAGAGATTTCTTACTCCGTCGTCCGTTTGTACTTTTTTCCTCTTCTTTACTCGACGAGGCATCTTTTTCTTGATTTTGTCTTGTGAGTTTACGTTTCCATATTTGTCCTAGAGGATCAAAATAATAAAATTAAATCGGATTCGACCTTTCAAAAAAGTTTCTTTATTCGTACAACCAATTTTAATAATACCTCGAACTCTTTCCACGCTTCCAGTACCATCACTCGTTCTTCTTTCTCCTCTGCGTTTGTGAGAGATTTGCTGGCGCGTTCGTAAACAGTCCTGAAAATTAATATTTATAGTAGAAACAAAATAGAGAAAGGTGAGGATTCAATTTCACAGATTTTTTGGTAGCATTTGAAGCAGTAGAAACTATTTCAAATTAAATATTCCATCATGAATCCTCTCCTACAGAACAAATAAATCTTCCATTGAGTTGTCCGCTCTGGGGCTCTCCGCAAAGGTTCATCGGGCGTTGCGTGACTATAGGCTTTCCTCTTATGAACGCGGGCGTTGCGTGACCGTTGGCTTTCCACTTATGAACTACCATAGTCACGGTCTCGATCGAGAATGTGGGATAGCCTTTTTACACACCTTGCTTGTATGATGCTTTCATCGGTTGCTGTAGAGGCCTCGAACTGTGCAAAACTAATCCAAACCTATAAAGAGAACATTTCAGGAGAATCACAGACGGAAACTAGAGCCTTGCACAAGGAAAGCGAATACAGGGAAACATGGCTGCAAATTTGCTTCGACATGTTCGCGGTTAATGATGAAATTAACGACACACTACACTTTTGCGAGGCACTAAAAACGATCACACTCAAATAGAAAGAAATAATGGAAATATTTACTCTTGCACAAGAGATTCAACAAAATAGCAGACATCGAATTTAGGGAAAAATAATTAAAAAATACTACCTTGACGTGTTGCGTTCCTTTTAGTGGCCTCTCATACAGATCTCGTGTTTTGTCGTACTCTTCCAAGTTTATCTCAAAATCTATGTAAGCTTTCCATACAACCTAAGAACAAAAAAAAACTACAGTTCTTCGCTTGCTGCTAGATGTTTTAATAAAATAATTTGAACAATTCAAAGAGGGGGAAACGAGGGGAAATTTCGTGAAAGCTGAGTAAAAGAAGAGGACTTATATTAAAGTTCACACGGCAACCTGGTGGACAATCAGACATAGTTTGATGCTACTCTGGTTTACAGATTTAATGAATGTAACCAAGAAGTTACAACTCATAGACCCAACGTTTCGACACTCCTGTCTAGTGCCTTCATCAGGGGTGATCTAAATGCTGCAACAAGAGGTCCTTTTATATGATCACTAATTAGCGGCCTTTTTTTTTTTTTGGACGAGGTGTAAATAGGCGCCAGGAAGCAAACCGCCATCGTCACGATTTAAAGGAGCGTGGGTGGAGTTAATATGCCAAGCCTCCAAACAAAGGCGCTGGTGGTAACGCCCATTAGTGGTGACAATTTTAGAAGGACTTTTCCTCAGCTTACAATGATGAAAAAATGATGAACTACTAATTTCTCGTGAAAACATAACTTCCGGTTTTAATCCAAGGTGAAAATTACAGTAATTAAGGGGAGACTAATTCCGGACTTTGACAACCGACCGCTAAATACGATACCGCTTAATACAGGTTCCACAAATTTGCATATCTGTCGAGGTTTGTTCTAATTTCGAGAGCACAATTAAAGACCAAAAGTATTGTTACTCTTCCGAGATGGAATGGAAACACCGCGCAGGTCTTCCCACAGCCGCCGTGAGCCTGGAACTGGCAACAAATGAAACAGAATATGCCGTGCGTTGAGTTAAATACACCCTTCATTGCAATACATTACCTCGGGCATATCAAGCAAAGGTTGGTTAACAGCCAGTTCAAACAGCGCACGTGCCCTGTCAGCATCACCAAGAATGGTTTCCATCGTGCGGATTGTCTACGGAAAAAGCATTCAATGTACCTCTGAAATATTAAACTATAATATTGTGGCTTTCTATTTCGCTAATTTTCTAACTTGAAGGTAAAATTTTTCCCTCGTCATTTTTACCTTTTCTCCGAGCGGTTGCGTGAAATTAACAAGGCGTTTTTGATCAAAACACGACCGAGCGAAGGGTCTCGGGTGATATCTCTTTTACGCAGGCGCAAACTAAAAATGTACCGTCAGAATCAAAAAGAGGAACAAATTTCCTTTGTTTTGATATATAAAGTGTCGAACAAAAAGCAGATTTACGCTCGTCAAATCGCGTTTCAAAACAGCTTTATTTCCTCCTTTTGATTTTTTCTTATTTTGTAAGCGTGAAAGCAGTAGGAGAGGGATCGGGAAACTCAGAAAGCGCTTCGAGAATTAATCTGCCATCGTTTATTTACAAGATAAACAGGTAAGATTTGTGATGTTCGTTGAAATATGAATTCTAAATAAATGCCCCTTTTAAGCTTGTTCGCTGGATTTTTCGTAAACTTCCCTGATTAATTTTTCGTTTCAGCTTACTAATCTATACTACTTCAAAGCAATGTAAAGACAAAGACGGAGAACCATGAGTCGTTCCTTTCAACAATCGTAAACAAAGTGTTTGAGCAATCAGATATACGAGGTGTAATAATCAATAGCCGCATATCAGAAGTCTTCAGAAAGAAAGTATTCTGTCTTCAGAAAGCTGTCAAAAAAGCTAGTAATCGTGGAGGAAGGCAACTAAATGCACTTCTTAGCAAGTTGGAAACGGGTCCTCGGTATCGATTTAATATCATATCAATCTCAATATCATACAGTTTTGTATCTTTCTTCCGTGGATTCGCCTTTCTAACGAGGGTGTATGTTGAGTGTTCATTGCAAAATCGCTTTGTTTTTTTTCATTTCCCTCTTTGGCCTGTCTGCTATTTTGAAAATTCGTAACGGAGAGCATGCGCATTACGTGGGGTTAGTGGTTGCGTACACCTGGAACCGAGAAAAACAAATGTTCGTCGCACTGGGGAAAGAGTTTGATATGATTACAAATTCAGTGCGGAGATGAAAAAGCATAAGCTATTTACAATCAGAGTCACCTTTTTAAAAAGAGGTGTTGAAGGTGTATACTCAAAATTTAAGAAATATTCTGGAATCGTGAATTTGACTTGGAATTGGATAAAAAAAAAACCAAAAATCTGAAAGTAATCAATAATATAAGAAGCAGAAGTTTCCAGGAATTCCTGTGCGAGGTTAACTTTTACCAGAGAGATTTACAACGAGAAAATTGTCATAATTAAAAACATAGCTTATCACAAAATAGTACAACAAGATCTAATCACCGTAGAAACGGAGCAACTGTTTCCGTACCAAATTCACAACCGCAATAAGAAAAAGGTGAAAGAAATTGTACTTAGATGAGATCGCCAAAAGGAATAAGAAATAATCAACCTGTCTTATTATAATTTTTGTATCGAATGGCTTAAAGTAATATAGTATTTCCATTCTTTTTCCCAACACCAATATAAGGAAACCCTTACAATATTTCAGATTAAATATCGTTCTATTTTTATCGTTTAACACACATTATCCAGCTAACTCAAACTTATCAGGTAGAAGTCTACATCTTGATCTAACAACCAATTCTCCCAACGAATTTACGAGTAAAATGTGTTGCAGCTAAAGGGGAGAATTGACAATCTTATCTTGGGAGTTAAAGGGTTAATCTGTTACCTTTCCCAAACTATTCACGGTACTTTTCCTTCTTCACATATCTTACACAGAGTCTCCCTTGACTGCCGCACATTTAATAAACATATCGTCGGTTTAATTTCGTTCCCTTAGCTTGATCATTGGGAACCTTAAGCTAACCCCAACGTCGACAGCAACGAGGAAGTGGAAAAACAAAAGATCTAATGAGCAGAACAATAGCTCAGCTCGTGCGATTTAAAATTTGTACATTTCTTAGCCTTCCTCTGCAAAACAACGACGTGAAATCACCAAAATTTGCGTGATCTGAGAAAGGAAACTCCGACAAACAGCAAATTATTTAAAATTCCATTTTGAACTCAACACTGCTTACATAAGTTATGCCGAAGTAAAGATGTAGTGCCGTAAGAGACAATAAACACGTCCAGCCATTTGCAAAATCTTAACTAAAAAGATAAATTCATTTCTTGATCTCCGTCTCGTGTTGCCGTCCTAACCGCCTAAGGTCCCTGTTTGTTAATATTCATGCCCTTATTTGACTTGTTTTGTTCTTACGTTTGTTTACTCAAACGTTTCTTAGTTTCTTCATTCCCAGTTCGATAACCTTCCGTCGGCAAGTTTTGTTCTTGTCAAACTCCATTTATAGTTAATTGTGCGGCACACTTATAAAACAATAATAAAACAACTACTTCTCAACAATAATAACATAAAACACTCTCTCCTAACCTTGACCCATGTGGTACAATTTGCAGGATTAAACTCCAGGAATTTCTCGTACAACTTACGACAGCGATCAAATTCTCGAAGCTGTTAAAAGCAAAACGAACAAAGAGGCAGAATTTGCATCACAAAGGGTAACTAGAGACACCGTCACGGAGTCGCAATTGGAGTCAGCTAAAAAAGTAACCAATATTTCTAAGAAACACAAAAAGTCGAGAAAAAGTAAGAATTGAAATGGTTAAGGAGTGGAAGGGGGAAGGCTTAGAAAATCACTTCGATAAAGATTTTTAGATTAAGGTCTCAACTCCTTGGAGTTCTTTTTCCTAATCTTTCTACTCACCTGTAACTCGAGACCGATGTATTCTCGGAAGAGTCGGTCTTTGGGACATTTCCCGATCGCTGTGCCCTGTGACGAACACAAATAATACATTAGCAGAGCGTGTGTGAGACACAATGGACTGGAATGGTAGTTCGGGAAGCTGGAACACGGATTGAAAGTTCCTGACCAGGCCACTTTTTATGTTGTTGGATGGGGCCAGGAGAAAGCGATGTCCCATTGTTTATGTCTTGATGAGACACAGTACCTCCATCTCCCTCCATTCAGTAGGCCTTAACCCTTTAACTCCCGTGAGTGACCAAGACAGAATTTCTCCTCACTATATCTTTACAATATCATGTAAACAAGTGACGAGAATAAAGAAAAATATCAATTATGGGATTACTAATTGATCCGATACCAAATTCTTCAAAATAAAATGATGAGAATCATTGGCAGACAGTAAGGAGAACTACTAATGAGATCTTAGGAGTTAAGGGGTTAAATTAGTGCATGCGAAGATCCACAGAAACCTGGAGGGAGGGGGGGGGGAAGGGTTTGGAAGCCTACGATGAACTACCACATATCCAGGAAGAGTAACACTACTCATAGAGTCGTGGAACTCTAGTGCGCTAATGGATTAGGCGGATCGTGAGTTTGCATTTCTACCAGCCAAGCTTGTTTTCGTTGGCATCAAGCCATCTCAAGTATTGTCCACTGCAGTCAACTTTGCACCAAGCACCCTCGTAAGGTTTTCCCAAACAGTTCGCCGATACTCAATCATACCTCTTGGTTCAGAGAGGCATTGTGAAAGTAACTGTCTTGCAAATAAACACGTCACAATGACCCGGGACGGAACAAGAATCAACACAAACTGATCTGCAATCGGTTCCCTTCTCGCCCACTTTTGAGCAAGACTACGCCCGCCCATTTCAAATATTCACCCAGATAAAGAAATTACGCATTCTACTTACCAACGCCTGCCGTGCTGCCTTGAGATCCTTCTGACGGATTTCAAACTGTGCATATAACAGCCAGACTTTACCGAAAGTGAACTGGAAATAAAAAAACAAACAAACAAACATTCGTTGCTTAATCTCGTTAAAAAGAAACCGAAATGTATCCAAAACCTTGCTTATCCTTTTAAGAACAAATTAAGGACAACAAAATAATACCTAAATGGAAAAGCAAAGTTTCCGACAACATGAAAAAGTCCTAGTTTAAGTTTTACTCTGTCAAGCCATATGAAGACGTAAAGGGATTATAAACTTGGGAACATTGTCCTAACATAACACTAAATTCCTATGAGTACCCGACAAAGAAATGATTGGTTATTAGTTGGGAGAATTAGGGTTTCAGAAATAATCAGACAGAGTAGGGAACGTTGTAATGTTCAAGCAGTAATATAGTACAGGATATAACAACCGCTACGCACCGCAAATAAGGTAGTTCTCAACAGTTGTTTACATTCTTGTGTGGTATAAGATCCAAACATGCACGATACACCTGTCTTGTGCGGTCCATGTCCTGTAACAACAAGAATCAGACGGACACAAGAAAACTTTAAGTTTTCAATGTGGAATATATTTTACATCTGCACTTTGGAGAAGCGTTGGTACAAATTTTTAATAGTTCACTTGCTAAACTCTGGAACTAGAGGTCTGTGTTCGACCCTTCAATGTGTTCCGTTCATCACCATGCCACTTTAATTTTGTATTGCTTCTTTTCACCCAGGGGTACAAGTCCGAGTGAGTACTAGTGAACTGCCATGAAAACCTAAGGAAATGCTCAGGGAAGGGAAAGGGGTAAAAAAAAACCTGGGGAGTAGGGTGAACTAAGATGGACTAGCTTTCCATGGAAGGATAGTGACAAAACCGCTCTAATCCACCTTAGGTAACAAAACCCGGATTAAGATGAAGCACTTATACGAGTCAGTTTCTTCTGCAGACTTGATCTACATCTGCGTAGGCCAACAGCTGCAAAAATAGAACAAACCTTCGCCAGAAGTTCTTCGTACAGCGCATAGTTGATCCACAGGTAAATGTATCGTCTCCATAAACGCCTTTCCTCGGCGGGTGTCGTAAACTTCTCTCACTGTATCGGGATCTGCCTCACTTTCCATCAGACGAAGGTAATCAAACCACGCGTCGTAATTATTCGGATTTGTTTTCACCTCCTGGTGAATAAAACGAAAAATTGAAGGTTAAATGTACTAGTTGTATATGCTAGGTTTGATACGACGTAAAATGAAGCTGCATGCTACAGGCTTTCCCTTTAATACTTTTCTCTGGCAGTGTGGAGGAAAAATTGTGATACGTTTTTCCATGACATATATCGCCCAGCTCAACTAACTGAAATATCGGTTATTTAAAAGGAGACTTTTGAACGAAAATAAGTTCAAGACGAATTTTTCCCTTGTCCCTTCACAGATTTAAATCCCCGTCCAGAGCACGACAGACGTAGGAGCTTCACCGGAAAATTTATGGCTAGTGATTTGTATTCCTTTTCTCTCGCACGGGGTCACTCAAGCGCGTTCGCTTCGCGTTTTCTCACCCTACTATTGCTATATCGAAAAAAGGCAAGACAGCTAAGGAAAGATTAGCTTCCTGCTTGAATAGATAACTTGACGAGGTGACTTGCCAAAGAGAACGACTAAAAGGACGAAGTCAAAACGAATTGCAAAGGCACTTGAATAATTTCGGCTGATCCCCTGAAGTTAAACAATGCGTGACCTTGTTTCTTCTCACACGGAATTAGGAACAAACATCACACACTGCTTCTGTTTTTCTTTTCTTTTTGTTTTTTTCCATCAGCCTCCCAAAAATATAGAAACAATCATCCATGTTAAAAAACATTTTTATGATGTTTTTAAATTTTACTACACAGACAGTTACGGAAGGAAGATACCAGTTTCCTTGAGGACAATAGTCCATTTTACAGTTGTGAGCTTGGTTGCCAAGCCTTTGAACAGGAATGAGGCTAAGGGTGACCTTGCTATGATACAAACCTTGCTGCTTTTCAAATGCAAATTACTTTGTTATCATGCTAACTAGATACTGGTCTCTATCACAACAAGGTCACCTTCAGCCTCACTCCAAATCAAAGGCTTGGCAACTAAGCACACAACTGTAAAATGGCCTATTGTTGAAAACAAATTCTCAAGTCACGAGGTTTTAAGTTCTTCCTAATTTAATCCCTAACGTTTTTCTCGTATGCTAATTTCTAACGTTCACAAAAGCATAATTGTTATGAACTCTCTTGACACACGCTTTTCCAAGAATGTTTTTGAAGCCGTTGAAAAAACTCGCAGCACGTGTTTTATCGGGTCAAAAACCACTCGGCCACGCCTCGTGGTTTTAAACCCGATAAAACACTCCTGCTCGTTTTTTAAACATTGCTTAAAAACGCACGAGATAATCAGTTTAACGTTGCAAAAAGGTCAACTAAGCCAAACAAAAGTGACAAGACAAAAATAGATCAGCTCACACGGACTTTGTATTGTTTTCTAGGAATCGGAAACAAAGGCTGTTTGTTCCAATATTTTTAAAGCATTTTCTGTTCTTAGAGAAAGCCACCGACAGAATTGTTTTTCACGAACGGGAGATCGATGACAGTTTAAGACTAAGACGTACACTCTAACCGCACAGGACAGATCTGTTGTCTTGTTGTGAATCGATTGTGTTGTATGATTTGTATGATCGTCGGGGTGAGGGTAGACCCAAATACGACTGTTTCGGCGTCAGCCTATCCAATTAGTCTTTGAACGCTCTGCGTGACAAAACTGCTGGGAAGTTATAGCCCTGTATATGTGGCTGAATACAGTTAATAACGTTACACTGCTTCATTCAGTTGAATTCCAATCAGTAAACCGTTGCCGCAAACATAAAAAAGGCTCAATCAGCATTAAGTAATCATGCCCTCTTGATTACCAAAAAATCCCTCGTGATTAATAAAAAATGTCATCAGTCTCAGCAAATCAGCTTTCAGACATTTTGTGACAATATTTAAAAGGAGCCTTCCACGGTTTCAAGGTTTCAGCCCGACCGACTAAGTCTATTCATCTTACACGAGGAAATAACACTGACATAATGTTACAAAAAAGGTCAACTACGTCCTTGAATATGATTGGCCGCAAAAACTCAGCTGTCATTAACTTTTTGCTGTTTTCTCGGAGTTAAAAATTAAATCTTTGATTCCACAATTGTCTGTTTGTATTCGTCGCTTGAATAATCTGTACTTCAAGGCGATCGTGATGGAACCTCTCGTGGAAAACCTCAAGAAACAAGTCACATGTTCAATTTGTCTCGACACTTACGCAGACCCCAAAATATTATCGTGCTTCCACACTTTTTGTTGCAAGTGTTTGGAGAAACATGCAACGAAAACCCACAGACAAGGCAAATTCAGATGCCCCGAGTGTCAGGCGGAAATCAATCTACCAGAAGGTAATCGCTTCGACCGTTTACCCACCAGCTTTCACCAAAATAGTTTGGTAGGTCTTCTTGAAACGGAAGATCGCGAGGCAATGCTGAGGCCGCCATTTTGCTCGCAACACCAGAATGAAAGACTACGATATTTCTGCTCTTCCTGTGAAGCGTGTATTTGTCCTGTTTGCTTCGCCGAAGATCACCGAGGCCATGAGTTCGACGTTATTGAAAAGGCAGTGCAGGAGCACAGGAAATACATCATGTTGAACGTCGACACCATCAAGGAAAAGGCAAACTTGTTTCGAGAAGAGATAGGAAAATTTGAGAAAACCTCTGAGGATGTGGAAATGATTATCGCAATCGCTAAACAGGACGTGTCTGAGGCAGCTCAACACGTGATCACAAAGACGCGACAGCAAAAAAAAACAGCTCTTAGACTCCTTAGAAATGACGCGTAGAGAGAGAATAGAGCAAATTAACTCGGCTAAACAAGAACTGGAATCGCTGGTAAAACAAATACACCAAGCGGCTCAGTTTGCGGAAAATCTCGTGCAGAGAAGCCCAGGCTGGGATATTATAAAGACCAGGAAAATTTTGAAGCACAAATTTCAAGAGCTTCGTGGAGTTGAGATTTCAAGGCATCATCCAACAACATTTGTCAAATTTACCGCGGCATCTCAACAAGACTTGAAACTGGGTTTTATTCAACTCGCCGAGAAACCGGCAAAAGCAGCTACATCAACTGTAGAAGGACTGCATCAAACTTTCCAGGCTGGTGTAGAAGCAGAGTTTACGTTATTTCCAAAAACAGCAGCAGGAGAGCTTTGTAACCAGGCCGATCTTAAAGAGCAAGTTGAATTGTGGATAAAACCCACCAAAGATGTTACAAACGTATGTGTTGAAGAAAGAGGCTCATGGCTCGTGTACGACGACCTGACTGACGTCATTAGTTATTTACCTTCGTCACCGATTACAGTAGGCACATAGGGTACATAGGAACAGAGGCCCAGAAGAACAGTAGGTACAGAGGAACAGTAGGTTCAGAGGAACAGTAGGCACAGAGGAACAGTGGGCACAGGGGAAGAGTGGGCACATGGGAAGAGTGGGCACAGAGTAACAGTGAGCACAGAGGAACAGTGAGCACAGAGGAACAGTAGGCACAGAGAAACAGTGGGCACAGAGGAACAGTAGGCACAGAGAAACAGTAGGCACAGAGGAACAGTGGGCACAGAGGAACAGAGGCACAGAGAAACAGTAGGCACAGAGGAACAGTAGGCACAGAGGAACAGTAGGCACAGAGGAACAGTGGGCACACAGGAACAGTGGGCACACAGGAACAGAGGAACAGTGGGCACAGAGGAACAGTGGGCACAGAGGAACAGGGGCACAGAGGAACAGAGGAACAGAGGAACAGTAGGCACAGAGGAAAAGAGGAACAGTGGGCACAGAGGAACAGTAGGTTCTTGGTTTTTGCACCGCGATGCCTAGCTCAGAGTTTTTTATACTTCTTGAAAAAAATTTGCGCGTTTCTTTGCTACCTTTTGGCACTCAGGTAACATATACACATTCGATGTTAGTAAAAACGCTTAGAATGTATGTTATTGGGCGAGCCTTGCATCTTGACCCTTGTCCCCCGTGCCATCCATACATCTTGGGCTTCTTGTAAGGGATCTGGAGAGAAGGCAAAGCACATTTTCCTGAAGCTTATAATCTACAGTTAAACAACAAGAGACGTAATAACCGAAAGCTCAGGTTTGTAATAAAAAAGGGCAGACTTTGTTATTTGTGGATTTGAATTAGAAAATAATTTGTATGTATCAGAATTCAAGGGCGTAGGAAAAAAAAAGGAATTATTTATTTATTTATCTGCTTGTTTAAAGATTTATTGGCGAAAAGCGACTTTTACACATGCAAGAGTTTTTCTCTCATTGTATTGCTGCTATTTTTTCATCAAGAAGTCTTTGTGAATATTGCGCTATTCACTTTAAAACAGGAGTTTGAAACCCAGTCATCACAACGATAGTAAGAAAATGAAAGGCAAAAACAAAATGATCGAAATCCACCTTTTGGCCCTTTGAAGAGGTCCGCGAAAGTATTTGAAGTCAGTGTGAAACGTAGTCATTTCGGGTGAGTTTGAACTTTTGGGTTGATGAAGTGTTCAACGTCCTTTCAGTTCATTTAATGTTTGAGTGCTCAAAGCCACGTCTTTAGAGGTAGCCTGTGCGGCCAGACATGTAACAAAATCGTGAAGGGCTACTTTACCTAAGCTTGGTGAATAGTACAGACTGTTAAAAGGTCAGCAAAGGAGGACCATCAGAAGGTAACTTCCTTTTTGAAAATTTAATCAAATGACTTCAATCATTAAACTTTAGACAGAAAATCATGTCCTCTTCTCGCTGTACTAGAAGAGGACATGATTTATTCGCTCTTAGGAAAAATTGTTATGAAATAAAAAAGGATGTAAAAAAGAAGCCAATTTGCTTGACGACAATTTTATTTGGAGAACAGAACTGTAAAATGCGAGGAGCACGAGGTTATTGAAGAAATGAAATTAGGTCATAGTGTTACGGCCGGGAAAGACGTAAATCGAACGCCTAACATGCAACCCTTAAAATGCGATTAAAAAACGCGTAGTATAGCCATGGACATTACAAGTCTCGCCCTTTGCCTGTATTCACATTGTAACTAATATCAATTGTACCAAAGGTTGTCATAAATTGTTAACGTTTTTCCATGTTTCGATTTATTAAAATTCCCCCTGAAAACATGGTAAATGGCATTTCCGAGGCCCTAAAAATAATAATTTTCTGGAGGGCATGCCCCTATACCCCCTAGCTTCTTCGGCGCTCGTTTTTCTTTTGTTTTATGTGCGTGCCTAGACCGAAAAACCAGACTACGCCCCTGAGGATTGTCGACCACGGTGGAGCCTGTAGCCCTAAAGCAAATGATATGGGGCCCTAGAACTTTGAAATTCTCTCCTCGGAGGCCTGGAGCCCTTTCTTAATTTTAAGCCCGGATAGTTGGACAATCTATATTCTCTAGGTGATATTATATTTAGTGATCTCGTTATATGAGCTGCATCTGTTTTATTTTCCTCCTTAAAGAAAATAAAATTTCATATCCCCGATTGGGAATAACTAACAGAACAGATTACATGTAATACCGTATTTACTCGATTAAACGCCGGGCTTCGAATAAACGCCGGGTCTCCAAGATGGAATGTTAAATAATCCCCTTAAGTATTTATTAGACGAATAATGTACTGCAGATATAACGGAAAGATTTATTTCTGTAAAATTTAATGAAGAAAATCCATTGCTCCATGGATAAAGTGCTCAAGCAAGCTTCGGATTTCAAATAAACGCCGGGTCAACGATGCCAAGTTTAAAATAAACGCCGGGGGCGTTTTTTCGAGTAAATACGGTACCTGCCTATTAACCAAAAGACGGAATAGACAAAGTCCGAGAACAACTAATTTATACTTAATTTCGACACTGTTTTATATAACTCGTATAAACAGTATGATTTATCAGAAAATGAAACAAAAAATATGTTTAAACAGAACACGTTTTTCTAAAATTATTAATACGTTTTCTCGTCTTCAAGAATCATGGATCTTAAACGAATAACGCATTAACTCTGCCACAAATGTGTTTGCATTGTTTTTCATTTAAAACTGCTTCGTGTGGCTGAAAGTGCCACGTGCCGATGAGAAATAACGGTTTAAGCCATCGTGGGAAAACTGCGACCAAACTTCCTTCAATAATCACTGGCGATTAGTCCTTTGGAACGGGATTGGCCGTTGCAGGAAGATATCATTTTGTTATCTGCTTGTGCAAATTCGATTTAGTCAAAAAACCAGTTGTATTGGATTTGTTTTTTGAATAATTCCTCGTCAACCTTTAACTTGCCTTTTATTTCTTGTAGTTTCTTTGTTATTGCTGACGAGGATCTTGGACGCAGAGAAAAGACATTTTGATAAATTGTCACTTCTGAGCAGAATTCTATTATCTTGTGGTACTCTGCAAAGACCCTGTCCGGGGTAATATCTTGGCTTGTAACTAACAAGTACAAGAACAACGCTTCAATGACATACAGTTCGTCTTCAAACCAAATTATAGCGATGGGTTCTTCTGTTTTCTTTTCCATATATCCTTTGTCTGTCTGCTTCATATCTTTCTGAAGATCTTGTTTTTGTCTCTTTCTTGGTAGCGGACCAAAGATCCCTTTTTCTTGAGTTTTTCTACCAAACGGATTCGCGCACAAACGGCAGGAACACTTTTCATTGCAGCCTCGCAGATTACGAAAACAAGGACAGCGTGACTTATATTGTTTGCAGAATTCACTTTTCCCTGTCTTCCCTGGGTTTCCGCGACCACACGAGCACCCTGCCTCATGTTGAGGGGGAACGTCGGCCTCAACTTGCAAATGCTTGTCTGCCTCTTTGCTGGTTGCTTCAGTTGTAGTTGAATTTGACTGCGTGTGAGTTACTTCAACTGCCAAATTATAGTGTCCGCTGCCTCCATGATTATATGCGAGGTATATCGGAACTTCGGAAAGCACTCTTGTTCTAGGAATTATTTGTGTAATGGGATAATTTTCCATCGATGTAAAAATAACCAGCGGTATTTGCAGGATATTACTCATTGCCATTGGCACACAGTTTCCTAATTCAGAATCATAATGGCCTGGCCTAAGGAACTTCTGAGCTTCTGTATCATATGAATCAGTGGTGTTTGTTATCATAAATGGTTCGTAAAGGTGCCGATTGGGCCCCGTGAATTCTTGCACAATCAACTGTCTGAGAACGTTTATTTTATCCTCGTTAGACCTTTCCGTGCTGATACCGATCGATTTTAAGTACGTGATCAGTTTTGAGTTCCCTTGATTTATTGTTAGAAAAGAGCTTAAAGTGATGGAAATGCAACGTAGAAAACAGTCTCCATCTCCGGGCATCGGCAACTGTTGGAATTGAAATGCATTTAAAATGCTGTTTAACCTCTCGTCGCATTCTTCCGCGTCTGGCCTGGAGTAACGTGTACGTGATGAAAATAATAGAAGGCTCCGTCCAACACACTGAGTCACATTTACTTTCATTGTAGGTGCATCACATTTCGCTTGCAAATCTTGCGATAGGCTCTTCATATACATAGCATACTCCAGAACTCTATGATACGTGTCTTCTGTCGTGATCTTCGCATTGTTGTCGTTATCAGTCCCATATTCCTCTTCCTCGCTACTGCTATCCCCTGTTGAATCATTTTCTCTAGCATTGACTTCCGCGCCATCTTCCAAGTCATCGTCGCTAAAACTGTTTGGATTTTGAAACACTCCGGTTCCAAATACTTCTTCTTGATCCATCGACAAGTCATGGTACTCGGTGACTGGGACAGGAACTGCCGAATGACACGATCCTACCTTTTCTGATATTCGCCTTTCGTTCCACCTGTATAGGCACGTACCTATGCTTGCCACTGCTGTTTTAACACCAATTCTCCTTTTTTCTACACCTTTCCGGAGGCTTTTATGCATCGATTCCTGTCTACTTGTTCCTGCTTTTGGAGGGATCCCTTCCAAGCAACCTTTCTCAATATGTGCTCTTAACTTGTCCAATTGGTTACGGGCATTTTTTGAAAGTACCTTCTCTCCTGCAACTTCAAGATTCTCCCAGTTTTCCACAAATCTGTCTAAATTTGTCAACATTACTGAGCGAGAGGGCGTCGACTTCTTCCGTTCTTTCCCAATATCGCCCGGCATTCGGAAAACTAAACGAAATGAATCGAGGCACTGTCTTCTTAACGGGTGCCTTTTTTTAATTTTACTTGCGATGCGTTGTACAGCATGAAAGAGATCAAGTTTAACCGGAATAACTCCAAACACCCCTTGAAGGAGTAACCTCCAGGCGCAACAGTTGTCAATGGAAAATCCCTCTAAGGTAATTCCGCTTTTTACAAGCCTGTTCATAATTCCAACGAGTAAAGTCTTTACTCTTGCAAAACCAGTGCCTCTTGTTAATTGCCAAGCGAGGACAATGCCATCCTCGTTCATGACAGAAAACAAAGAGTCAAACTGACGAATCCAATGGCCATTTTGCCATATACCGACATTACTAGCGACCTTAAATGTGTGGTCAGAGGAGAGCCAACTGCCAGTAAACGATGCCATGCGTGCATTGTAAAGTTTTTCTTTTGTAAAATAATCGTAAACAAAGCACTGGCGAATCAGCTTCCTGTTAGGGTTTAACTGTGAAACCTGCGGCATTGTATATGCATTGTGACTCGCGTCGTTTGCTGCTTCACCCTCTGACGTTCTCATACTTAATATTTTTGATGTCCGAATGCGTACCTCGGTGTGATAACTACGCCACATCTCAGTTAAAAGTGTTTCCACATCCCTGTACCTCATTCCAGACGCAGTATGAACAATAATTAATCTGTATAAACGTCGAGTAATACCATACTTGTGCAAAAGAAGGAATGGGATCAGTTCAACCTGTTCAAACATCTTCAGAATTTGAGGGTCATGACTGATTATCCTGTGGTCATTTTTGCATGCGTACACCCTGCTTACGAGCAGAACATAATGTTCTATATCTGCAAGCCGCCTGGGACTGTTGTGTTTCCAATCTTTCCCATCTTTCCAACATCTAGGTTTCAGTATTTGGCCACAGTGAGGACAAGATAAGCTTCCATGAAAGTACTGTAGTAATGGATCCCAGATGATAATCCCAGGAAGAAACAAGGTTTCCACGTTATTTTGGTCCACAAAATAATGAATGGAGGTTGTTGCCGTTAGCTCTCCTTTCTCATACCTTTCTATAATTTTTGATATGGCATGTAACAGGTTGGGGGATAGTGGATTACCATTAGTTTCGCATGATACGAATATCAGCACCATGCAGAGTAACAGAACGCAGTACGGTTTTCGTAAAGATACATCCATCCTGGAAAGAGAAGAGAACAGGATAACAACGCTTATTATGGAAAACTCCTTACCGAAAGGAGCCCAGTATGTCACAATTTTTGATTTAATCACATTACTTCAGAATCCACTTGGATAGTATGTAATACATGGGTTATAACCCACCTACAGTTCAGCATTTATGGGATTTCTCTCTTCGATATCATACGGAGAAAGAGAGCGTGAATTCTATTAAATTCAAGATTTTTGGGGAAGAATCGACCCCTCCCTCCAGATGAACTCGTACATTCTGCGCACGATGAACTTGTGCGTAGCACAAGCTAGTCCTACTAATCTAAAATAGTCACCACTTTCCCTGAATGCTTTTCACCAGAGCGAAGGGGTTCTCCTAGGAGATAAATCATGTCTCGCTCAAAAACGCGAAATTAAAATAATTATATTTATTTATTCTGGTTGCTGAACAAGTTTAACTAAAATAAATAACAATGACAAAGTAAATTCGGAGAGAAATAAACCGAATAAAAAACATAACAGGCAAAAACAAAATAACAAGCAACAGAAACACAAACTTACAGAAATTTCCCGAGAAGTATTTGGCAAATAGCGCAACAAATGTGTCATGGATGATAAGCTAAATCCGAAAGCATTTTTCCTTTAGTCCATTCTCGGAGAGTTAGGAGCAGTCAGAAGGGTTGGGAAAATGTTACCACGAAAGTTTACAAGCAGTAAAGCACTTCAGTGCTTGTAAACTAACGTCGCGCGGTTTCCCGAGGATGCCTATTGCCCTTGCAAACCGTATTGTTAATATGGAGATTGTTTGCCGTTGGCAGGATTCAACAACTTTGCGGATGAAAAAAGAAATATATTTTTCCGCTAAGTTTGTCTCCAAAGGGTTCCTCCAATACCCTTCAAATTGTTACTCCTTTGCCAGAATCAAACTCCGACCATGATTGGATCAAACTTATACAGTGGTACGAAATTCAAGAAAATTTTTAATCAAATTGAAAAGAACGATTGTAAATGACGCCAGTATAGTCTACTTAAAGTTCTTTTAATTTTTTTAGAACTCTGGTAGAAATTCGTTTTTTTAAAAAAATCAGATGTGGTCTACAGGGGTGGTACATGGACCAGGGGTCCATGTTTGGTATGCGTCCTGATTGAAGGTATACTACAGACAAGAGACAATTTGCCACAGACGATGGCCAATGGTCAGAGAGTTAAAAACATATAAGATCAATTTCAAGCTAAAATAGCAAAAGATGCTTCCATCAACGATCGCTCTTAGTAATAGATTTCAGGTCTATATCGGTGATTGCAACGATGGTAGCGATCGCAGAGATCGTAGCGACCGTAGTGATCACAAGGAAACAGGATGGTATCCATATGATTGCTGAGATCCCTACATTAGCCACGATCACTGCGATCGCAACAGAAAGTTACATGTTGTAAAGTTGAACGATCCTCGCGTTGACCGACCGGTTTCCATATGCCCCACATGATCGCGACGGTAGACTAGATTGGAGTGAAGACCATCTCAGCAGTCGTATCGATCGCTTACGGAAGGATCGCTACGATTGATGCAATCGCTGAATACCACATTTACTCGAATAAGCGCCGCCCTCGATTAAGGACGTTCGTGCTAATTGTTTTTGCGCACACTACTGTTCCTCTGTGCCCACTGTTCCTCTGTGCCCACTGTTCCTCTGTGCCCACTGTTCCTCTGTTCCTCTGTGCCCACTGTTCCTCTGTTCCTCTGTGCCCACTGTTCCTCTGTGCCTACTGTTCCTCTGTGCCTCTGTGCCTACTGTTCCTCTGTGCCCACTGTTCCTCTGTGCCCACTGTTCCTCTGTGCCCACTGTTCCTCTGTGCCCACTGTTCCTCTGTGCCCACTGTTCCTCTGTTCCTCTGTGCCTACTGTTCCTCTGTTCCTCTGTGCCCATTGTTCCTCAGTGCCCACTGTTCCTCAGTGCCCACTGTTCCTCTGTGCCTACTGTTCCTCTGTGCCTCTGTGCCTACTGTTCCTCTGTGCCCACTGTTCCTCTGTGCCCACTGTTCCTCTGTTCCCACTGTTCCTCTGTGCCCACTGTTCCTCTGTTCCTCTGTGCCTACTGTTCCTCTGTGCCTCTGTTCCTCTGTGCCCACTGTTCCTCTGTGCCCACTGTTCCTCTGTTCCCACTGTTCCTTTGTGCCCAATGTTCCTCTGTTTTTCTGTGCCTACTGTTCCTCTGTGCCCACTGTTCCTCTGTGCCCACTGTTCCTCTGTGCCCACTGTTCCTCTGTGCCCACTGTTCCTCTGTGCCCACTGTTCCTCTGTTCCCACTGTTCCTCTGTGCCTACTGCTCCTCTGTGCCCACTGCTCCTCTGTGCCCACTGTTCCTCTGTGCCCACTGTTCCTCTGTGCCCACTGTTCCTCTGTTCCTTTGTTCCGCTGTGCCTACTGTTCCTCTGTTCCCCTGTGCTAACTGTTGCTCTGATAACGTCAGTCAGGTCGTCGTACACGAGCCATGAGCCGCAACTCTCGAATCTTAAAAATGGCGGGCACTTGGATCGACGACTAGTTCACAAAGAAGAGGTATTCATAGCCTCTTCTTTCGGCGTTGTTTCCGCGATACTTCGGCAAAAACTAAAAGCGGGCGAAGAAGAAAACTACAGTTGGTTGGTTGATGGCATCAACAGCCTAAATATTGGCCAAGATAATGAAGATTGCCAAACAGCGACTGACACACGTGACAACAACAAGGACAAAATTCATGACCCTGTACAAACAGTATTTGGAGTCGATTCAAGGTCAGCCATATCCATAGAGGATATCGAGAAGAGTCAAGATGAAAATCTTAAACTTAAGGCTGAACTTGAAGTTGCGCTTTCCCAGTTAGAGGCCCTTCGAGATGAGGTGAAAAACGGCGGTCAATCGACGCTGAGCTCAGGCACACAGGACCCGGCAAAGGACAACCCGGACAGTACAGTACAAGCGATATGTGGACCTTGATCGGCGATGTTTGCGATAAGTTCCAGGTGCCTCTTGCATCTTTATTCGCCGATCAGGTGGACCAGAATGTTGAAGTGGCTAAAGTGATGAGCGATATCGCAGAACAGCTGCTGAGAAATTAAAAAAGACCCGAAGCAAGCCCTGGAAGCAATTGACTGACTGAGTGTGATAAGGAAAGTAAACAATATTGTTGCACATGAAAAGTAACTAAGGAATGTTACCAAAGAACAATGCACGAGTAAGAAAAGTCTGGTTCACTTTTCATTTTTTCAGCAGATCTACTTGTTCATTATCTGGATTGAAATCACTGCGTTGAAGTCCTGGCATAGTTGTATGCCTGAGTGCTTCTGGGATATATAACATAATAAGTATTTTGGTTCGCACATGGTAAATCGAAGTTCTAGTGAGTGTTATATATCCTCTTTGGTTCACCCAGGTTGAAGTCCTGGTATAATTGTATGCCTGAGTGCTTCTGGGATATACAACATGAGCAGTACTTTTGGTTCGCACATGGTATCGAAGTTCTAGCAAGTGTTATATATCCTCTCTGGTTCACCCAGGTTGAAGTCCTGGCATAATTGTATGCCTGAGTGCTTCTGGGATATATAACATAACAAGTACTTTGGTTCGCACATGGTTTTGAAGTTCTAGCAAGTGTAATATATCCTCTTTGGTTCACCCAGGTTGAAGTCCTGGCATAGTTGTATGCCTGAGTGCTTCTGGGATATATAACATAATAAGTATTTTGGTTCGCACAAGATATTGAAGTTCTAGCAAGTGTTATATATCCTCTTTGGTTCACCCAGGTTGAAGTCCTGGCATAATTGTATGCCTGAGTGCTTCTGGGATATATAACATAATAAGTACTTTGGTTCGCACATGGTTTTGAAGTTCTAGCAAGTGTTATATATCCTCTTTGGTTCACCCAAGTTGAAGTCCTGGCATAGTTGTATGCCTGAGTGCTTCTGGGATATATAGCATAATAAGTATTTTGGTTCGCGTGTGTTGGGTAAGACATGGTTATAGCCAACTTCAATCCTCTGGTTGGCTATCTACCAGCTCATATCCAATGCGTACTCGTGGAATAATTGTTAAGTATTTCTGTTAGATTATGGTATGGGAGAACCTGGAAAGTGATGTTATTCCCTCACGATGCTACCTTTCATTACTATTATCAGAATACCCTTTCCATCATAGCGGCTATTCGGCTATTTTTTTAACGTAAGAATACCCTCTTTGAATGAACAAACAAATAATTGTTCAATAAGTTCCAAATTTATTCATCATCCAATTTTCTTTTTTTTTTTTCGTGGGGGGGGGGGGGGATCATTTCAAATAATATGGAATTGTAATACGGAAACGTGGTGCCGAAAACAAAAAGCAAAAGGGGGCGAGAACCAATGATTCAAAAAAACAAAAAAAAAACCGTAGCGTACTTATTCAACTTATGTAGTTCGGTCGATTAACACACTCGCAGGCATTCCTACTGATCGATAACGTTACCAAGTGTTTTCACTTCGCGTGTGAAAGCTTGCCTCAGTGGGAACTTTAGCATCATATAGTGGGTGGGAGAGAGCGGGCTTTGGATGTGTCCTATTTCAGTCGTGTACTGGTTGAAATAAAAGAAAATGCAGTATGATAGACGGCTGGCTTTTAAAATATAAAGTGTTGCGACTTCAGCCTGGGAAATTGTTGAATACACTGCGATAATTTCGTACCGTGTAAAACGACCCGAAGTGTATACTGTAAAATTCTGGTTAGATTATCTACCTGCAGACAAAACAATCCGGTTATAGGCCCCCCGATAACCCCGCTTCCCCCCTCTGCTGGATGACAGTGCTAACTGGAAATTTTGCTTTAATATGACTTTAAATTAAAAACGAATTTAGATCAACATTACCATGGCTTGTTTCTAAACGCTTTTCAATCCGCTAAACCTACCCAAAACCCTTTACAAAGTTTTATTATATGGCTGCGATAGCACGCGCGCTCAGATTGGTTAATTAGCGGTCCGTAATCCCCCGGTAAACGCCCACGGGCATAGCAAATTTTTTCCGCCACGGTTTTGGTTTACAAAACCTAGCGAACTTAGTGACTTTCGCTGAAAGGAACTTCGTTAAAAAAGCAAGGAATTGAACAAAAAACGTATCTCTTCTTTAACTATGCGTTCTGAAAAACATTTCTTTTCTGAATTTTATTATCCTGACGAAATTGTGACGGAAAATGAAGGCAATGTATAAGTTCACTCTATTTCACGCGCTTTACCTATTTGAAGCCATATTATAAAAAAAAACTTAATAACCTTGTTTGCTAGGGCTTTACTGTAAAATTCCATAATTTCGGGCTGAAATTTTGATTTATGGACCTCGCCCAGAGGCTCGGTTCATAAAGCAAAAATTTCATCCCTCAGTCTGGAATTTTACAGTTAAGCCCTCGCGATTAAGTAGTTAGTATTAGCCAAGGGCTTATAACCGAAATTTTACAGTATCAAAAATCTAACATGCTGAATTCGCACTACTTCACGGTTTAAACGGCTAAATTTCGCCGTCAAACTCCGCAACGTTCTCATTTTGATCGACATACGCGTTTCGTCTGTAGTCGTAGCGTGAGCGTTGCGTGCATTAATCGAAGGCAAAAGTCGTGGCGTCCGGTTCGTCCCTTGTTCATTTCAGGCAGACTTAAAAAAGGGGGAATTTCGCGTGAGTGTTAAAAATGACCCAAAAATGACGAAATCCGAGATTCGTTCAACAAAAAGGGTCTATTATACTCTTTCTTAGTGTCGATTTGCTGGCACGTACGTATTTGTCTGGCGGTTTACGGTCCAGAAAATAGAGCGGTTTCAGAAAAGGAAAGCTGACTTGGAAAGTCAGCAAATAAAGTCGGCTCGTCCGCTTTCGCTTTTGTTCCCGGCCTATTGATAAAAATCAAAGAGCCAAAATACGTCATTCACTCCAAACGTGGCATACATTCACTGACACGTTTTTAATTACCAAAATAGAAATTTTAATTATAAACGCACACTCTCGTTTCAGGATTATAACACGCTCGCGCGAAAGTTCGCACTTTCAGCGTAACATAAATGATCAGTAGCAGGGATATTGTTACAATGGAATGTTGCAAGCTGCTGGACGTCAAGCTGAGATCGTGGAGTAAAACTCCTCGATCTCAGCAGGATCCAAAGCTCTTTTTTCGGTTGCTAAGAACGTCTGGCTCGTCATGACAGCGCACGTGCCCTGTCAGTATCACCAAGTATGGTTTCCAGTTCGGCGTACTAAAAATAGAAAAAAGGAGAAAACAGAGCAAAGGTTTCAATAACAGCCGACTGCCAACAGTTCACTATCGTCGATCTCTCACTGCCTCGATCGAAAAGTGCTCTATTTGCAAGTTAACCCTTTCACTCCCATTGGGTGATCAACGTGTAACTTCTCCCTAAAATATGAACACATTATCTAGCAAACTTTTCGTACCAAATTCACAACCGCAATAAGAAAAAGGTGAAAGAAATTGTACTTAGATGAGATCGCCAAAAGGAATAAGAAATAATCAACCTGTCTTATTATAATTTTTGTATCGAATGGCTTAAAGTAATATAGTATTTCCATTCTTTTTCCCAACACCAATATAAGGAAACCCTTACAATATTTCAGATTAAATATCGTTCTATTTTTATCGTTTAACACACATTATCCAGCTAACTCAAACTTATCAGGTAGAAGTCTACATCTTGATCTAACAACCAATTCTCCCAACGAATTTACGAGTAAAATGTGTTGCAGCTAAAGGGGAGAATTGACAATCTTATCTTGGGAGTTAAAGGGTTAATCTGTTACCTTTCCCAAACTATTCACGGTACTTTTCCTTCTTCACATATCTTACACAGAGTCTCCCTTGACTGCCGCACATTTAATAAACATATCGTCGGTTTAATTTCGTTCCCTTAGCTTGATCATTGGGAACCTTAAGCTAACCCCAACGTCGACAGCAACGAGGAAGTGGAAAAACAAAAGATCTAATGAGCAGAGCAATAGCTCAGCTCGTGCGATTTAAAATTTGTACATTTCTTAGCCTTCCTCTGCAAAACAACGACGCGAAATCACCAAAATTTGCGTGGTCTGAGAAAGGAAACTCCGACGGCAAATTATTTAAAATTCCATTTTGAACTCAACACTGCTTACATAAGTTATGCCGAAGAAAAGATGTAGTGCCGTAAGAGACAATAAACACGTCCAGCCATTTGCAAAATCTTAACTAAAAAGATAAATTCATTTCTTGATCGACGTCTCCCTCAGCGTTGCCGTCCTAACCGCCCAAGGTCCCTGTTTGTTAATATTCGTGCCCTTATTTTACTTGTTTTGTTTTTGTTCATTCGTGTGGGCGCGCGACTGGACATTCCTTCGATCCAGGCCTGCCTTCGATCGTTTGTTCTTACGTTTGTTTAATCAAACGTTTCTTAGTTTATCATTCTCAATTCGATAACCTTCCGTCTGTTTTCAAGTTTTGTTCTTGTCAAACTCCATCAATAGTTAATTGCAAGTGTTCACAGAAAAGCACACTTATGAAACAATAATAAAAAACAACTACTTTAACAACATAAAACATTCTCTCCTAACCTTGACCCATGTGGTACAATTTGCAGGTCCCTAATAATATTCATGCCCTTATTTTATTTGTTTCTTTTTACGTTTGTTTACTCAAACGTTTCTTAGTTTCTTCATTCCCAGTTCGATAACCTTCCGTCGGCAAGTTTTGTTCTTGTCAAACTCCATTTATAGTTAATTGTGCGGCACACTTATAAAACAATAATAAAACAACTACTTCTCAACAACAATAACATAAAACACTCTCTCCTAACCTTGACCCATGTGGTACAATTTGCAGGATTAAACTCCAGGAATTTCTCGTACAACTTACGACAGCGATCAAATTCTCGAAGCTGTTAAAAGCAAAACGGACAAAGAGGCAGTATTTGCATCACAAAGGATAACTAGAGACACGGTAACGGAGTCGCAATTGGAGTCAGCTAAAAAAGTAACCAATATTTCTAAGAAACAAAAAGTCGAGAAAAAGTAAGAATTGAAATGGTTAAGGAGTGGAAGGGGGAAGGCTTAGAAAATCACTACGATAAAGATTTTTAGATTAAGGTCTCAACTCCTTAGAGTTCCTTTTCATAATCTTTCAACTCACCTGTAACTCGAGACCGATGTATTCTCGGAAGAGTCGGTCTTTGGGACATTTCCCGATCGCTGTGCCCTGTGACGAACACAAATAATACATTAGCAGAGCGTGTGTGAGGCCCAATGGACTGGACTGGCAGTTCGGGAAGCTGGAACACGGATTGAAAGTTCCTGACCAGGCCACTTTTTATGTTGTTGGATGGGGCCAGGAGAAAACGATGTCCCATTGTTTATGTCTTGATGAGACATAGTACCTCCCTCCATCTCCCTCCATTCAGTAGGCCTTAACCCTTTAACTCCCGTGAGTGACCAAGACAGAATTTCTCCTCGCTATTTCTTTACAATATCATGCAGACAAATGACGAGAATAAAGAAAAATATCAATTATGGGATTGCTAATTGATCCGATACCAAATTCTCCAAAATAAAACAATGAGAATCATTGGCAGACAGTAAGGAGAATTACTAATGAGATCTTAGGAGTTAAGGGGTTAAATAAGTACAGGCGAGGATCCACAGAAAATTGGAGGGAGGGGGGAGGGGGGAGGTTCGAAGCCTACTATGAACTACCACATATCGAGGAAGAGTATCACTACTCATAGTAACTTCATTCTAAGAAATTCGCGATTATCTTCGCCGATGTAAACCATTAATTTCGTGGGAAGAGTCGTGGAACTCTAGCGCGCTAATGGATTAGGCGGATCATGATTTTGTATTCACAACAAATCTTTGCATTTCTACCAACCAAGCTCGTTTTTGTTGGCATCAAGCCATCTCAAGTATTGTCCACTGCAGTCAACTTTGCACCAAGTACCATCGTAACGTTTTCCCAAACAGTTCGCCGATACCCAATCATACAGGCCCAGTTTTTAACAATATTTTCCATTCTTTGTAGTTATGATTTTATGTAAAACTTCAGTACTTGAATTGTAACCTGTTCAATGAACTGTTAAGAAAGTCTTTCAATTGTTGAGTACAACTTTCCACTGATATATAACTATCTTGACTTTTAGGTCAATACTGTATGCCAGAAGAAGGTGTGGAACTGTCTCCAAACTCAGAACTTTTAACAACAGAAGAAATTGTATCTTTGGCAAAATTATTTGTCAGGGAAGGAGTCAACAAAATCAGACTTACTGGCGGTGAACCTTTGGTGCGCAAGGATATTGTTGAACTTTGTGGTAAGATTGTTATAGGAAAAGACTTTTATAAGCTGCACAAGTCATATGTGAACAGGTTGTGCAGATAAACACCATGGTATAAGACCAGATTTTTTATTAGTTTATGTCTTAACAATAGTAAGCTAAGGGCTATTGAACTGATAGGGTCATTGTTAGTAATGATATTAATATTTTTTTATTAGAGCTGAACGCGAAAAATTCAAAAACATTTTAAATACTCACAAGACATTTGTTGAAGTTTATAGTTTTTAATTTAATTTAACCCTTTCACTCCTACAAGTGACCAAGACAGAATTTCTCCTTACAATATGAATACAATATCAAACAGGCAGGGGATGAGAATAGAGAATATCAATCATGGGATTATTATTAGTTGATCCAATACCAAATTCTCTGAACTAAAATCATAAGAATTGTATGGCAGATAGTAAGGAGAATTACTAATCAGATCTTGGGAGTGAAAGGGTTAATTAAGTTTATTGAGTTTGATTTGAGCAGTCCAGTCAGTGGTTCATAAGGAAGTTGGATTTGAAATGTGGAGGCCACATGTTTATACCCTCCTGCCTCTCAACTGGAATATTTTGCTTCTAAGAAGTCTTTGGGTTATCTCAAATCTTCAGCATGGCTTTGCAAGAAGCAAATAGTTACTCAATAATTAGTTGTTTAATGTAACATTAATATAATTTTGACTCTATTTATGATTGAACAGAGGAACTTGGAAGAATACAGGGACTTGAAACTTTAGCAATGACAACAATTATGGCATTACACTTTCAAGAAAGTTACCACAACTAAAAAAAGCTGGACTTAACTTACTAAACATCAGTCTTGATACCTTGGTGCCACAGAAATTTGAGTTTATTACGAGAAGAAAAGGTATGATACTAATCAACAGTCTGTTAACCCTTAGGATTAACTTACTAGCATTTATTCTCTCCTTACAATATCACCCTTGAATCAAACATTGAGGTCATGAGAATAAGGGAAATGATCACCAAGTAAAGCAGCTCTTGATTATTAAACAAATTCTCCTCGTCAGCTCCTTAGGAAATGTATAGAGAACAGTCAGAGCATTGAACTGCAATGAATTAAGAAGAGAGTACAGTACCATATTCTGTTGTTTGTAGCTTATAATTCATTCAGAGACAATTTTTTTTTTAAATTTTGTGATAACTCTTCATTTTCAATAGCTCGACAGCACATGTATGTTTTTTTCAAGGGACCATCCATTGATTGGTTGTGATAATTGATGTATAATTTTTCTAATTCTAGCATAGAGGTGGGCGAAGATGTGATGAATCAGTCAAGTAACTCCAAAAATTTTCCTTCATATGTTTCCTAGGCTGGCATAAGGTCATGGAATCCTCCTCATACTGGAACTTTCTCTTGCTTACGATCACGTCTTCTATTCCTCCTCTGTCTCCATATTTCTTCTCATGTTGAGTGTAGGCTTTGTATAGCTCCTGAAATACATGTAACATAAAATTAAACAAATAAGTACGAGGCAACTCCAGAATTAGAAGAAGATAGACCAAAGATTTGCTAGGCACAAGAAGACTTAGGGTCTTAGCTTAATTTTTCAAAAGGTATCGACAGCAGAGCAGCTCCTCTGAGAACAAGCATACACTTAATCCACACTTACTTCGCACTCCTCTTTTGGTAAGATTTTCAGAGCATACTGGAAAATGACCCTGACACGATCATGCTGTGTGTAATAAATAGAAAAAAAAATTAGAGGAAATAAGATTTTGCATTTGATATACCTTTCTACAACCCTGTGATGCAACCCAATCACAAGGAATCCCCAAGTATGATGCACTAAATGATACAACCACCATTGTGTTCACTCAAATCACTGTAGATTTGCTGTTCTTTTCAGAACAACTCAAGGGCTCTTTTCAGAGTCACCCAGTTCTTTTCAGAACCACCAAATCTAAAAAAAGTCAATAACTAACATTTAAAGTCCTTTTCTGGTTTTTTTTACTGTAAGTTCTGCTAAAATTGTGATCTTCAGATTTTGTTGCATAAAAGTACTTGGCTTTATAAGAGGCACCCCAATTTTAGCACTAACTTGCCGCCAAAAGACACGTTTTGCTTAAATAAATGTGCACCAAACATATGGTAAGTGTCAATTAATGCTCTCTTAACAACTAATTCCAACTACAAGTTATAACTCTTTCAAAGCCTCTATCCATACCTCTTTGCAGTTTTCTTCAAATTTTGCAAATGAAAGAAAAAGTTTCTCATCTGCATTTTCTTCCCCAAAAAACTCCACTGCTCTTTCATAAACATCTCTTGCACCAACTGAAAAAATACAAGATTTCTTACTACCAAGAAGTACATTGTATATTCAAATCTGTGGATAAAACTCCAAATATTATAATTGTGTCTATCATTCATTCTAACTAAAAGCTACAGAGTAGAGGCCTTTTGGTCGGTTAATGTAAAGAGATAAACTTACAAGATATTGTGAATAATTATCTTTCCTGTCTGCTATACAATTCTTATGATATTCATATAGAGAATTTGGTATCAGACCAAATAATAGTTTCCTAGTAATTGGTCTTTTCCTTTATTCTCATTACTGGTCTGATTTGTGGCAAAGATTGATATTGTAGGGAGAAATTCCTTCTTGGTCACTCATGGAGGTTAGAGGATGAAAACAATTTAAGATGATTCACAAATCATGAAATTAAAATTTACCTGTATTGGACTGTCGCTCCTCAAATTTAGCAAACTTCACCCAATTTTTCACCTCTGGATGCACCATTACAAATCTTTCATATATACTCCTTGCACGATCTACTTCCTTGTATCTGAGTTCCATGTTAATGTAGGAATGCCAAGCTTGTTCATCCAGCTCCCATTCCATCCATCGTTCAAATATCTGCCGTGCACCAGCAACATTAGTGAGCATCTCTTCCATGTAGGTGTACTTGTACCTGTTTTAAGTCATATAATACTGCTCTTAAGCTCTAAATCTTATTTCATAATGCAAATAATTTCTCCTCAGAATTTTGACCCAATATCCTGCAGACAGGTTATGAGAAGGGAGAAAGTTAACTGCTGGATGGTGATGTCTTCATGTTGATAAACCACAACATTCTCCCAACTAAATTTCAAGGAAATATATGACAGCTTGAGGAGAGAGCTTAAACATAAGATCATATTCTGAGAATGGGTTTAGAAGCCACAACAAAAAAATGACTATCAAATGTTTGCTTCATGCAAAGACACAAAATGAACATATCTAGTAAGATCAATTTTCTGCTGACAGTTTATCTTTGCCACAAGCACTTTTGATCACTCCTTGTTTTTACTGATGCAGATCAACTTGCACTTTACAAGTCAGAATACCCTCAACTATATACAGATCACTAAGAAGCACTATGTACTAACCAAAACTGGTTTACTCTTGGCAAGATGGTGACAGCTCTGTCCCAGATGTTTCGAGCATGGTTAATCTGGCGATGCCTGTGGAGGTAAAATTTTAATCTCAGATTTGAAAATGAGATGAATTAAGTCTCCATAGAAGACTAAGCCAAAAAGCTGGCACAGCATGCATGTATCTCTGAGTGGATTTTGTAAACACAAAGTAACTTATAGCATTGTTGTTCAGGACTCCAGAACTGTTCAAAGACTTGGCAACTAAGCACACAACTGTAAAATGGACTATTTACAAATAGTTTCATTAAGATACAATTTACACTTGTCAAACCAGGAACAGACTCACTTCATTTCCATCTCTGCATATTTCAGCCATATAGTGATATTTCTGTGGTCTACATCTAAAGCTCTCTCATAAACAGACCGTGCTCTGAAAGAGAGAAATCAAATGCAATCTTACTTCTAACCCCAGTAGGAAATCATAAATGTCAATCAAACAATAACTGCAGAACAGAAGAATAGATCAGAAATGTTTAATACTTTTAACTGTTTAACCCCAAGGAGTGACTAGCATCTAATTTCTCCTTATAATATCACCCAAGAGTCAAACATTGAGGTCATGAGAATAAAGGAAATGATCACTGAGTAAAGCAGCTCTTGATCATTCGACAAATTCTCCTTGTCATACAGCACTGAAGGAAATTTATAGAGAAAAGTACAGAGAATGTAGATATTGATTCTAGAGTGTAAAGTGTTAAAGTTCACCTTACTTCTATATATTTTTCCCTCTCAATTCAGCCAAAACAAACATCTGACACTTACACATCCAGTGATGATACAAAATTGTTTTCCAAGGGGCATGGAGTGTTCAGACAAAAAATGGAATAAACTATTCAACATACACCTAAATTTTCTGAATCTAAACACTTGCCTGATTACCCTGGCTTGTATTTAAAGCCCAAAATTTTCTGATACTTCTACCTCACTATTTTTAATCACCCTTAAAACCCTAAGATTGACCAGCATTTAATTACTCCTTACAGCAATACTGCTGAATCATTCATTTAGACGATGAGAAAAAAAGGAAATGATCACAAGCCTAAGTAGCTTTGATTGTTAAACAAATTCTCCTTATCTGTATTAAAGGAAATGTATGGGGAAGAGTAAGGAGAATTTGGATACTGGTGTTATGGTGTTCAAGTGGTTTATGCAAGATACATGTATATTCCATAAAGTGATAAATATTATACATTAATTCCAGTCCACAGGCACTGCAGAAACTGGACCTATTCAATCAAATAACAAATTCATCATCTACCTTTGAATTTCTCTTTGACTCTCCTCCCACTGAGCATATTTTAACCAGTTACTTATCACTGATCTGTTTTTACGAAGGCTGTCCTCAAATGCCTGACAAGATGGAAGACAAGAATCAGAGCCATAAATTCATGCAATTCCAAATTATTACTAACAATAGTTTGATTTCAAATCAGTTTAATTAAAACAACTCCTGATGAATCAAATAAATCAAACCTTTTTCAGGTCTTATTTCAACTACTAAGTTCATTAGTGTTTATAGTTGTTAGGATCTCTTATATTTGTTTCTTCACCACAGTGCACATATATAATTTTCATTATCTACAATCATTATTCATCACTTGGATGGTTTATTTGGATGCAACTTAATGACCAGCTCCCAGTTGGCTCAGTTGGTAGAGCCTTGCACCAGTATCGCAGAGGTCATTGGTTTAAATCCCATACAGGCCTGAATTTTTTTCAGGTCTTATTTCAACTACTAGTTCAGTAGTGTTTATAGCTGGGAGGACCTTTCATATTCATTTCTTCACTGCACTGCAGATATATGATTTTCATATATCTACAATCACTATAAATCAAACCTTTCTTTTACGAAGCTTGTATTCCTGTAATTCATCAGGATCACTGATCTTCTGTTTGGGAGGCTGAAAAGAAATATCAATTAGTGAGATGAATTATTTCAACAATCATCTTAAATCAGCAGACATTGTAGCCAGTAGAATAAATACTAGATAAATCTCATTCTCATCATGGAGAACCTAAAAAAAACCTAAAAAATTCTCTTAACAATTAATTTTGGTTGAGAATGGAGTGTAGTATCATATAATTAAAAGGAGTTTGAAAGAAAACATGGTTCTGAAAATAATGTTCTGGAGTAATTTCTCTCGTTACTTTGAGAATCTAAAATATCTTGATGTTTGGGCAACAACAGCTTTTCCAAAAAATTTGAAAATTAATTCCAAAGAATGGAACAATAAAGAATGAGCAGTATTTAACCCTTAAACTCCCATGAGTGACCAAGACAGAATTTCTCCTTACAATATCAATACAATATTAATTAGATAAGTGATGAGAATAAAGAATTTGGCAATAATTAGTTGATCCAATACAGAATTCTCTGAACTAACATTATAAGAATTGTATGGCTGACAGTAAGAAGAATTACAAATTTGATCTGGGAATTAACTTACTGGTGGAACTAATTCTAACTGTCTCTCCTTTGCTTCCCTCAAGAGTTGTTCAGCTGTGATCTGAACTGGTGCTGGGGCTTTATTCTTCACCTGAAAATATAAAGTTAAACAAAATTTATCTTTAATGGATAACACCAACTTCAGGTGCCTTACACTGGAGACAAGAATTGAGGCAGGAAAACTTGGTGATGTGTAGTACTGGTTGTAACAATTTGATAATCATATCAAGCAAAACAAGGAAGATTTAACTGCTTGAGCTTGGGATTAAGTTTGGCTGCAATACCCAAAGAAATTATCTGAAGCAGACACCCTCAGCAACTTCTGGAAAATTATTTTATAAGCTGATTATAAGCTCATGGCTGTGACAAGTATTAAATAAATTTTCCTGGTGAGTCACATGCTTCAATCTCATTCCAACAGAACGTATGAATTCAGTGAAAGTGAGCCCAATGGACCTTGATGCATATGCTTCAGACTTAATCTACTTCCCTACTCTAACAACCTTGTTACTTCATGTTTGCTTTCTTGATATCGCAAGCACGTAAATTCTCCCAAACAATTTACAATGAAATTTATGGTAACTAGAAATGAGAGTAACGATCCAGATCATGCAAATAAGGCTAGAAAACTTGCATTAACTCGCAATTTTCCTCTCTTCGATAACCTCAATTTGATCATTATTGAAATTACAGATCATCCCAGTCACCTGAACGAATTGTTGAAGAGTTTTTTTTACTTAAAGTCGTGGATCACGAAGTTTATACTCAAAGTCGAATACCGCGGTATTCAAACTTTGTCAAAAAAGTAGGAAATATTAACTCTTCTCAGTGCACGAATGAACAATGAAACTAAAAAGAAAAGGCTCGGATATGGGAAGATTGCGCTGCAGTAGCTTATCGAATCCTAAACACTCGTGTGCATGTTTTCCTGTCACTATTCAAACTAACTGTTTCAATTTCTCGTTAAAATCGTAAGATATACAAACCTTTGCGACTTTCGGAACCCTAGTCTTGGTTACACTCTGCTCTGATGATGCCATAATCCTTATTGAACTTGAAACTGAGCTAAAAAAACACAAAATATATGCCTTTTACTCTAGACGCGGCTCAGACCTGGGAATGAGGTTGCAAACGCTCACCGCCAACTTCGGTCGCTTTAGATCTGAATTGACAAATTCCCAAACGGGAGTTGTAAAATTTCGCTTTGCGTCCGTTTAGAGACAATGGAGATACAATTGGAGCAATTAGCATTGTTTCAAAGTGACGAAATGCTCTTTTCGTCGGTAAAGAGCGAGGGCTGCGTTTGCATATCAAAAGAGCGTGAAGTGTTCATCCGTAAGCTTATGAGCGTGAGCGTGCACCTACGTGGAGCGGGAATCTACAACGTATACTTAAGCTTTTCGAAAAGTAATTAGACTACCGACGTGTTATCTGAAACTGACGGCAATAACGGGCCAAAAAGGAAGGTAAAATTCCGCACAGCCCCACACTACATTATACGTTCAGTTCTTGGATAGAGTGACAAAAACAATACTTTACCATTGGGAAAACAGATTTGTTTTACGATAGTATGGGGCAGTACGGAAATTTTACTAAAATGAATATTTCTGTGATGTTTTGCTTTCTTGGCGAAGTTGATGGTCGAACCTCGCAAATCTGCCGCATTTGAGTCTTAACACAAATTGAAAACCCGGCATTTGAAAGGTAATTTAATTTTACATCTGACCGATTTTTAAACAATATAACCTAATCAAGATAACGCCACTGATTACGTCTATTCTTCTTCGATGAAAAGCGAGGCCGAAACAACAACGAACTACGAACAACAATATACAGAAAACCGACGCATACCGACAGACTTCTTGACGAATCATCCTACAACCCGACTTCCCACAAAGCTACGACTATCAAGACATTGACAAGACGAGCGCAACTTGTTTGCAACACACCGGACAGTTTATCTGACGAAAACAAGTACCTTGACCGTGTTTTTGACAAAAACAACTACAACACTGACTTCATTAGACGAAACACTCACAGGGTGACCGACACTACAGAGACTAACAGAGACTCCACATCTATCACGACTACAGCTACTATACTCTACATCAAAGGCACTTCTGAGGCTATCGCGCGGATCCTACAACCTTACAACATTCGCGTAGCTCACAAGCCTATCACTACTTTACGACATTTACTGACCAACGTTAAAGACAAAGACCAACCCAACAACAGACAGGGAGCGATTTATAAGATGGAATGCTCCGACTGCCAGGCCTCCTACATTGGTGAGACTGGCAGAAACCTTAACACGCGACTAACTGAACACAAACGATCTACTAGAAATGGCGATGTAAACAATCACATTTCTGAACATCACCGACAAACTAATCACAGAATCGACTGGGACTCTGCTAAATGCTTAACCTACAGTACAAACTACTTTCAACGACTGACTCTGGAAAGCTGGTTCACTAACTTAGAACAGACGCCTCTCAACAGATGTCAACAATTACCAGCACCCTACAAACGACTCATCAACGACGTGAACAAACCGACAAACAGACCTACAAACAACAGACGGATCGAAACCTATGGGCGGCCGTCACCACCAAAAATACAAGGATGTCAAATAGATCAGCAAATACATAGATGGCTTAAGGATCAGTTGCAGGATAGCATAGCTAATAAAGGAATGGCATGGCCAAATTATAGACAGTCTAGTTTTCCTTAGTGAAACAGAACACCCTAAACATGAATAGTTTAGCCAAATGAGAAACGGTCTAGTAGCCCATGTTGAGTTGGAACATGAGATTGTGAAATGGACTAGCTCAATTACGAATAGCTTAGCACTCATTTGCAATACAGTACTCAAACGGTGTAGCGTTGCGTTAAACGGTTCAGGGTAACGTCGAGTAGTACAGCCTACGCACAAACGGTGTAGCGTTGCGTCAAATGGCTCAGCGTAATGTAGAATGGTACAGCGAACACACATATGGTGTAGCGCTGCGGGAAATGGCTCAGCGTAATGTCGAATGGTACAGCGTACATAAAAACAGTGTAACGTTGTGTGAAATGGCTCAGGGTAATGTCGAATGGTACAGCGTACATACAAACAGTGTAGCGTTGCGTGAAATGGCTTAGCGTAATGTCGAATGGTGCAGCGTACATACAAACAGTGAAGCGTTGCGTGAAATGGCTAGGCGTAATGTCGAATGGTGCAGCGTACATACAAACAGTGTAGCGTTGCGTGAAGTGGCTTAGCATAATGTCGAATGGTACAGCGTACACACAAATGGTGTAGCGTTGCGTGAAATGGCTCAGCGTAATGTAGAATGGTACAGCGTAGACACAAATAGTGTAGCGTTAGGTCGAATAGCTTTGCAAAACATCAGACGCTCTATCTGAACATTAAATTGCTTAGTATTACTTGAAATATTTCGATGTTGTGGCGAATCGTCGTGGCGTGACGTGAAGGCTATGCCACTCCTTTGTTAGCTATGCTATCCTGCAACTGATCCTTAAGCCATCTGTGTATTAGCTGATCTATACGACATCCTTGTATTTTTGGTGGTGACGGCCGCCAAGGCATCTCGCCGAAACCACCAAAAATACAAACCGCAAATGGAACAGCGATCTGCTGGGGGCATGACGTCATCGAATATGAAGGCTGACACGAAACCATTACATGACGTAGCCGCTGTATGGAATAGTCTTCACTTCGCTTTGCCGTAAAGCAGAGCCAATACGGTAAGTTTCTCCTCTTTTTTTTCCCTGCCGATATTGCATTTATTCGTTTTTGTTCATGATAGTGTTAATTAAAATAGCGAGACTGGATTCTACCACGGTTTACCGGCCTCCCGGTTTACCACAGTTTGCACGTGTTGGTGAGCCTGAATTTTAATAGTATTAAGTAGTGTTATGATATGCATTAAATGTCGATTGCCGAGCTCTCAATTCTTTTCTTTTCTGACTCGCGCTTACTTTTCAAAGGGAGTTTAACCTCAACGGCTCTTTGAACATTGCAGGAGTACGTGAGAAGTTGGATTTTGTGTGTGCCCTGGACGCCATGGTAAGGAAACTGATATCCTTCATCTGTTTTGACATTCTTCAATCAAACGTGTAGTGTGTGCCAAAGGAACCTTTTTTCCGAGTTGGTTTTGAGCACATACATACCCTCCATGATGAGGCAGGTCTGCCTTAAAATTAGTAAGAAAACCTTCAGACATAAAAGAGGGTGGTAAAGGGAAAATGTGTTGAAAATATATCTAAGACATACTTAAAATTACTTCCCACCTTCGCGGGTATCCTTCGGGAAAAATTCGTTCGCGCGCTGGTTTCACAAAAATCCTAGCAAACTATATTTATCAGAAGAAAGCTTAATAACTGCAGATTACGATAAAAATATAATTTAAGCGACTTTCTTTTGAGGAAGTGTCAAGAGCCGGTAACGCGTGAAACGACCGAAGGTTCTTCCATTGAATTAATCGGGTATCGGATGCTGCATCATGAGCAAAATGGCTGCACAGTCTCATTCACAAGGCATCAATTAACAAAAGTGTGTCAGCGATATTCTGATTGGTTGTGTCGATATCGGCATCTTTAGTTGGAGTAGCTAAAAATATGCCAATCGTGTTGCGTAAATGGACGCCACAGGACAAATATTTCAAATATCAAAATTTCCCGACACACCTTCGTTTGTCATTATTCCTGGGATGTTTTAGCGAAATGTGACGAAAATCGGTCACATCTATATACCCTATAAATTCGCTCAAAGTAGTGGTATTCCTCCTAGAATCAAATGCCAGATTTTAGCTCATAAAGGTTCGCAAACAACTCGCGCCACGCCAGGAGATTATCTGGCCCCAGGAAACCGCAAACCAATAGGACAACGGGACCTCCTGGCGTCAATTACTATGGATCAAGATTTCGCGGTAAAAGTAACCCATTGCAAACTTTTTTTTCTTTTTTTATCTCGATTGCTCAGTGGAGCGTTGAGGAGGACAACACAATAATGAGCGAAGTGGTCAAAGGCAAAGGAAAAACCCGCTGCAAAAATTAAAAAACTGCAAAGCTGAGGGGCAAGACAACGAATCGACATACAGCTTTCGAAATGACGAGTCGAGGCGATTTTTAATATTTTTGTATCAAGACTAGTACTTGCATTAAAAAAAAGGAAACTTCGTTTTTAACATCATGTATGGCAAAAGTTGGTTAGGTGGCGTTCTCTTTGTTCGAAATCTGGGCGCCAGCGTGAAGCTCCGTTAGTACTAATCGCTTTCACAAAAGAATTTTGTTCCTTACTTGAAAGAGTGGTACTCTTTCTTTCTTCTTTGGGCCTGCATTTTTTTTCCTTTTTTTCTCCCAAGGACTTTCTTCCGCTGTTTATTTTTCCATGAGCAAAGATTTTTCCATAAACGAAGAGCTTCCACGTGTGAATTTTGGAAAGTGCGCGATGTAAACAAAATAGGGAAATAACATGAAAATCGAGCCTCAACATGAGCGGTTGCCGCGAAAATTCCCCCAGGGAGCTCACCCAGGTCCGAGATAATGACACTTTCCTGATTTATTAACTTGTATTTGAAAATACGTTTTTCTACATAGCTCGGGTGCTTTTAAAGATATCCGATATTTTTATCATGAAAACATTTGATGGAATGTTTGAATTCAGTTTTGTCAAATAACATAAAAATCGATTTTTTTAGGTCTCTGAAGGTAGGAAGTAACCTTAAACTCAGGATTTACAGCAAATTAAACATTCATTTGCCGTTTCACAGAAAATAATTTTACAAAATCACGCTTCACGACAAAAAGTTTCATATTTCACGGGGAAAACAAAGGCTGATCACGAGTCATGAAAATGCCCTTTACCGCACTCACAAAACCATTTGAAATGTACATTCTTAAAAGAATTGAAAAAGCGAGTAAGAGCTTGAATTTTAAAAGACACAAACTTTGCGGTAGCTTACGGGAGGAGCTTTCTTCCAGTTGATATGATTGTTTACTTACGCTGTAACCTAAAAGTTGTATCCGCGTAAGGTTTCAAAAAGCATTAAGTGTTAGATGATGAAATTAGCGGTAAAGTAAAAATTTTCGCTTGGAAGAGTGCCCGGGGGAGGGGTTACTCCCTTATGTGGCGTATACTTGCCGCTGGACAGGGTATTGTTCTCTGGCCTCTCTGTTTTGAACAGAATCTGAACTTGTCCGGGTATGAATAGGTCAGTGTTTGAAATCCTTTGCTGCACGCCTATACCCCTCCCCCTAGAGGAAGACATTTGTCTACATGGCTGTGTCCGATACCGCTGCATCAATAGGCTATCTGGCAAGACCCCTAAAAATTGTGTTCATTTCAGCCCTCCCCTTAAAGGAACGTTAAGCTAAGTTCTAAAGTTAAGCTTAAATATTTGAGACAAATTTTACCGATTTACCTTATTTAAAATTATCTCGAATTTCAGAACAATTCGAACGTCAACACCACTGTTGCTGAGTTGCTACAGCGAGCAGCCCAGATGATAAGCGATGGGAATACACACAGCACCCCATCGACGAACATCCCGGTGGCGGGCCCATCTAGCTCAGTTGTCGACGAGCACCGCAGGTTGTTCAATCGACAACTGGTAATTCATGGCTTCTTATTTCTCCCATCAGAGGTTCAATGCGCTGCAATGCGCTACGTCCACGCTTCTACCACAATCGCTAACACTTTGTACCACACTTGAGCATACGCGTAGCTTCGAGAGGGTCGTGCGGCAAGCGATGTACGTCAGTAAAAATGTCTCTGCACGGACGAGATCTCTGGCGTCGAGTTGTTGTGCTCTTTAGACCGTAGACCTTTTTTACATTATTTTAAACAAAAATGAAAACGTCTACCATACAGGTAACTCTGTTTGGCATGCTTGAACATTAAATCAATCTTAAAGGCTTTCGAGCTTTCTCGTTCTCAGAGGAACCGTCCTGTCTGGCTTATGAATCAATTTTCCTACGCTATTGCGTATTTTTCTTTTTCTACACCCGTATGCAAAAGTGTCCTTCGCCCGTTAGGAGCGACTTTTCTCTTTCATTTGCGGAAACTTTACCCGCGCCGATGCATTTCATTTTCACTTGATAGTATGTATTCCATACGATCAACTTCTCATAACATTCAGAAATGTACTCTGCTTTTATTGAGTCCTGCAAGAAAGGCATTAACAGAGGCATTTTCTCTAATTATATTTTTGCCACTTACAGAGGGTCCACCCTTACGCGAGCAGGCGGCAGAACCGCGTAACCAGTTCCTCCCATAGAGCACAGAGAGTCCCAGAAAATAGAGGTAACTGATGATCACAGATTTTCCTCTACATACGAAGGGCCTTTTGCAAGACCTGGATAGTTTGTAATTGACCCAATACCGAAAGAGATGTGTTGGCCACGGTCTGGAAAGATAAATTGAATCTCTTGTAAAAGTACAGCAACGAGGCCAAGAAACTAACAATAAATGTCATTTTCACGGAAATTTACGCACAATCTTGCGATTTATAGCTTAGCTCTCTCAAAATAAGTAGTAGGCACGGATGCGTTTCTCAAAACCCGGAAGACAGATCGGTTCCGATAGCGACTATTTGAGTCCATTTTCTTTCAAGTGGCGCTGTAGATTTTAGTCCCGTATAAACTAGCCCATCTTCTTAATCAAGTAAGTATTATACTTTCAAGCTTTAATAAACACCAAAGATTGACTGCATGAGAAAATAAATAGCTTTACGTAAGTTATCAGGACTTCTGGAACACTAGTCCCAGGGCCTACAAGCCAGGTATTCTGAGCTTGTTAACTTGAACTTTCCTTGCAGCCGGAAAAAGAACAAAGCAACAGCATCCTATGTTTAAAAACATTTTGAGGAGGTTTTAAAAAGTCTTAGAAATGAAGCAGTATTGATAAATGTTCCTCACCCCTTTTTGTCATTTAGTGGGGCTGACTTTGTGCATTCTATCGTTCACAGTATTTGTTGTCATCTCCAAGTTATTGGAATATCAACTTCCTCACGAGCTAATTCGCGTAAACATTCACATCTTCCTACAGCGGCTGTAGTTTCATAGGTTAATTGGAGTACTGTTGAGAGAAAATGCATTTTTAATTCGGTGCGCACTTGTCTGTCACTAGTCCTTCCACTAAGTGTAACCCCAAACATTGCAAATATCTTTAAAATCATGCATAAGTTAATCTGTATGCAGTATTGACCTTCTCTCTGAGGGAAAAATGACTGCTCAACTCCATTAGGATGACTTTTTTGATCTGTTAGAGGATGAAAACAGGATATTAATTAAAAGCAATGTTTACAACTTATTAAAAAAACACTACAATTTTCAACAGAAAAAACCATTACCAGAACTTTTGTTTGTCTCGCTGGGCGTGACCAGCTCACCGTTCCAACCAACCGCGAGAAGCTTTTATTAAAAGAAAATGGCCTTGGAGAGAAAAAGTTGCAGATCCCCACGAATGCATCGAAGGAGCAGGTCAAGGAGGTTTTGTACAAGTGAGTTACATAACTCTCAATCCACTAGCTTGCTTAAGATCTCAAGTTCCTTTTTTTCCTAGTCTTTTAGCTCCAGCCGTTTGTAAACCGATTTCTTTTGTTTATATTTCCAGGGCCATCCGTCCATTACAAAGTTGTGGCGGATTCGAAATGCTGTTGTGCGCAGACAACTCGCGCACTAGGTTACAAGTTGTGAAGTATGGGTCGTGCAATACCGACGAACTTAGGTGTTTGGGCATGGGCCGAGTTTATATTCGGCCCATACAAGTAGATATAACTTTGGGCGACATAGAGGATGATGATGAACATGCGGAGGAGTGTCTGCTTTGTAGGGAGTCTATCCCATTGCGCGGGATGCGAGCCCATATGGAAACGTGTCGGGTTTGTGTTTTGCTGGTGACGTTTTTTTGACTATTTCTGGGTAGAATATGGAGCCTTCTGCTAATACTTAATTTTTTTTGGAATAATTTTTTTGTAGGGTGAAACAAGGCCTACAGAAACATCCGACGATGATCTGCCGCCAGCATTTGGAGAGAGGGGGTAAGTAGAAGTGGTCGCCGCACTCGCATGGTGGTTATCGTTTCCACGCTTTTAGAAAGTACTAAAAGTTGTTTTCGGTATTTCACGTAGTTAGAAGTTCCTTTTTGTACGCATTGTTTAGCCTTAATTTCTTTAAAAAAACAGTGACTTTATACTTTATATTAATATTTAACATGGGGCATTGTGCTTAGCCTGAAGGTGGTCTGTATACACCAATATAATCAATATTTCAGAGAGGAAGAACGAGTTAACCCAGCAGAACTGCCCAATCAGCCTCTAAGTGGCACTGAGCAGAACTCACTGGAACTGCCAGAACAGCCTCCTCGTGGTACTGATCAGGCTTCAATAAGTCATGACGAAGCAGCCGCCAATGAAGAGTGAGTTTCTTAGCCATGTTAAAATTACCGATTATTTAGGTGGCGCTGAAAAGTTTCTCAAGTGCGTCTAAGGGAATGAAACGCCAATCCTGTATCGTTATCTATGCACTAACCGTGTGTACATCCATTCTACTCTGCTGTTGCCGTCATACACTAATTGACAGTTGATTGTAACATCATGAACATTACATGAAAACTTCTACCATTCCGCTAAAAGCCCCCTCAAATAGTTATTCCTCACTATCTACCTAGGGAACCTGTCCCGTACGAGGAGCATATGAGAAATGCTTTAGAGGAAACATTAACAGCTATGTAAGTACAAATTGATAGAATTATGCTTGGTACATTCTGCTTGACTGTCTTTTGCGTACCCTACAGTGTAGTTGGTGTTAGTGTGTATGAACTTTTGCTGTGATATCGTTTTAAGGGAAGGAAGGGGGAAATTAGGCGTCCGTCCAATGATATAATGTGCTAAGCACAACCTTTTATGTGCAGAGATCCGTTAGTTGATTTTACTACTTTGACTTTGGCACTCAACTATTAGTGTAAGAAGCTAGATACAATCGGGCCGACTGCTCGTTAGTAGACCGGTTTAATGCAGTAGTTACCGGCATACTTTTGGGAATTATTCAAATTTCACGGGCGTTACGCCTCTTTGATCATTTCAAATTTATTTCAGGGCTACTTGTGACGAGCCTGTTACAGTCTTAGGGGAGTTCAAGCGAAGGTTACAGCGAGGGCGAATGCTTGACCTTCGAAACGACTCTGAACTGTGTGAGGGAAAGACCACGGAGATATTTGTCTCTCGTTACCGCCTCTTCGATGATGCTATGGAAGAGATATTGAGGGATGATCCGCCAGCGATTGATTTCAGTGTACCTTTAGAGGTGATCTTCACCGGTGAGGGCGCTCAAGACTATGGTGGTCCAAGGCGGGAATTTTTGGGCATGGTGATGCGCGATATACGTGACAAGCTCTTCAAGGAAGAAGGAGGAGGCTACGTCATTTTTGAGAAAAAAGAAGCACTAGATAGGAAACATTATTATGGAGCTGGCCTCTTTTTTGGTAAATATGCAAAGCCTACTGAGAGACCTGTCTCATTTTCACTTGAGCACACAAGAATTTCAATTTACCTTTTTATTGCAGGTTTCAGTTTGTTGCAAGGTGGTCCTTTGCCTACTTTCCTTGCTGAAGACCAGCTTCAGCGAATCTTCAAAAAAGATGATTTGACTAATCTGGGGGAAGCAGAAACCCAATTTCGGGTAGGACTCGAGAGATTCGGACTCGTTGAGGTAAGATTTCACAGTGACCGGTTGTAACTGATGGTCTAGTCTTCACCCTTTACTTAGGCAAGAAAACCAAATTTAATTATGACTACAGTGGAACCTTACAATACCGACTCTCGCCAAATACGAACAGTTTCTCTTCAAGCGCTCCCGACGAAAAACCCCACACATTTCTTTTACAGGTGATAGGCAGTTGTTTAATCCCCTTAGGATCTCTGTAGTCTGGGAGCAGGTCTAAAAATGGCTGAAGAAGAATAGGGAGTGTATGTAGGATGCCCTCTCTTCTCTTTGATCCTCTCTTACTCACACAAGAGATTTGTATTCCCTTGATCTCTAACAATTTTACATAGATTCAATACTTTCCGAGGAAATGAATCTTGCTTTTCTCTTAATCTGTTAGCTCCTTCATGGGAAACCGAGTCTTTCATTCCTCTAACGAAAGACAGCAGTGCTGCCTATGACATACCCCAAACTGGTGAAACTGCTGGACCCCATGTTTTCCGACGAGGCCAGCAATCAAAGGCAGCGGGAAGAGCGAACATACAGACTCTTCCTGAATTACTTGAAAGAGGTGTCAGGTAACTGTCGTTCTCTTTTCTCTAGTCTAAGAAACATCACCGCTGGCTAGACAGTTGTAACTTTGCTTTATGCCAATCGAAATTTTCCACAGAGCGCGTAAAAAAGAACTGGGATTCAGGGCTTCATGAGTGCACTGCTAATTTTTGTGTTTTTCTCTTTTCAGCTGGAAGGAGGGTAGATGGCAATATATCTCTCCATAGCATTTTAAAGTTCGTCACTGGATGCGAGAACGAGCCTGTTCTGGGTTTCCAAATGAAGCCCTCTATTTGTTTTGATACGAATATGCCATCTTGCCTTCCTATTGGCAACACTTGTATTAGCAGGCTGACTTTGCCGATAGGTGAGAATGTATCAATGACCAAGGAAGAAGTGTTCTCTTTCTTTGACTACGCTTTCGCAAATGATTACTTTGGCCGTCTCTGAGTGAAACTACTGATTTCTGATTGATTCTCTTTGACAAGGTGTTTTTTAATTTATAAGTTGAATTTAGTTTACAGCAGCATTGTTGAGGCGAAAATTCGTATTCATTACACAAGCTTTAAAAGTCTAGTTAAAAAAAGAGCGCTAGTTTAGGCTGTACACCAAAGGGTCATTTGGTGCAACTCATACAAGCAATATTGTGTATATGTTTGTGTTTGCCCTTTATTGGATTCTGATTATGATGAAGATTTTAATAGCGTGGAAATGGGCCTGAGATGAACGAAATGAAAATACATTGAAAAGAACAAAGTTTATGTGTTAATGTTACCAAATACTCATCCAAACAAAAGTAAAGCGAAGGACGTTTATTGCGCAATTTTTTAAAGTCGTTACGTTTTCACTTACTATACTGTTTAAACGTCCCAATCGATACATTTTGGAAATAAAATGTTATCATTTATTTTATCTGTGTGCTGTCTATTCATAGTCAGACGTTACAACCTCTCACTATTTCAGCACCAGTTCCACTCAGCTTAGGTTGGGGTTATCGCAAGCTGACATCGCAGATTACGATAGGATACATTATGAGTGATGCCAAGTGTACTCATTTTCCCGGTGTAACCGAAATAAACAAAAAACAACACATTGTCCAACGAAATAGAAAAGTAAGATGATAGGATGGGGGGGGGGGAGATACTTTAACGTAAGTGGCGTACACTGGTGCATTAAAGAAAATGTTAAAACCTAGGTTTTCAGACGATTCATCGTTTCCAGTGCATGCAGATATGGTGTAATGTCCCATGGATCTTCGCCTTGGACTTCTGACATGCTTGCCTCAAAAATCGTAAACGACTCAACATCTAACGGACACCGTGTCGGTGGGACGACAACCTCATTCTGTAGTGCATCATCTGTGCCGTCATGAAAGTAAGCCGTAGGATCCACACCGTATCCCTCCAAGTCCCTCTGAAATATAGTTGAAAGGAGATTCAAATACCGCAAAGCATTGGTTATGACTGCCTTAAATTAATTTTGCAAGCAAGGAATCTTGGCATCGTTTCGATCGTGATCTATATTTAAATTGAAGGGGTGGTTAATTAAAACTCAATATTTAGTAGAGGCCACTTGAGATTGTTCACCCGTGTGGCTTTAATGCTTGGGGAACTGTGTCTGTCATATGCATTATTGCGTTTACCTGACTAAGGTTTTGAAAGTATTCTGATGCCACAATACCACTTTCTTCCGCAATTTCCTGCATCCCTAGTATGAACAGTTGTAAAGGACTTTTGTTTCTTGCAGTACGTATTTTGTGGTTATTCCAGGATAGCGCAAATTTTGAAAGAGCCTCGTTGATTATTGGGAGATAAGTGAAGTGAAGGCAAAATAGATGCCCTTCGTTGTCCGGATCGAGCTGACCGCATGCTTCGAGAGAAAGGAAAAGGTCGTAAAATGAGGATAGGACTAACTGGTACACATCGCGCCAGAGTCTTTCCATACGCGAGTTGTGCACGCTTCGTCCGGTGATGTAACTCCCTCTTCCGGGCCCTCTTGCTGTATGGTTCAACATGTAGTGTGCCACGTCTCTGTTTTCAACTCCCATGTCGCCCCTGACTCGTGATGGCAATCCCCATTCAGACACCGCACCCTCAAAGAGACGCAAGACTGTGACAGACTTGTTATTCGTATCGCACTTAAGAGTGGTAATAGAGTGGTAAACCGAAAGTATATGAAGGGGGGGGGGGAGGTTACTCCTAAAACAAATGGTGCAAAGTTATTGAGACCTGAATTACAGCAACAATTATGTAATCAAAATAGTGAGATAAGTGACAGCTACCGTATCAGTTTGTGATTCCCGTCCATATGCCAGAGGGCCAGTGGGGAACGTACGTTATACACTCGTCTACGGATGGCATTCATAGACCTTAGCCTCCTGCCAATGGGATCGACTCTCTTTATGGCACTCCTTAGTCTCCACCTCTGCACATGTACACCTTGCGAAACAAGGTAACCCTCGATTGTTTTGCAACCTGTCAACAAAAATAAGGGTTTTAATTTCAAGCACCCTGTGACACAGTAGTGAAGTTAATGCCACTTGTCGTGCTTTCTTGAATTCTCTGTTTAGAGGATACAAAGTGTGTTTCTGATATGCAAAATTTTGTGTAAACACTAAGGCGGGCTTAAAAGTTCTTGCCTGTAAGTTGATTACGTTTTGAATCAATTTACTGGAAGAGAACAGCATACGGGATTTTCAGAAACGGTCTTGAGTGTACGTCTATACTAAAATAAGCATGTTTGCGCTTGCCAAGTGTGATAATGTCTACGTTTCTTGAGGTGTTCAAGCAATAACGCGTATCGGCCGAAAAGGTTTAATTAATTTATGCAATCTGAAAGAAATAAAGGCAAACGAGAAATTTTCCCAATCCAGATGTTTATCATGTCTAGTTCCAGAGGAATAAATTGTTGCGTCATTATGTACTGGTTCTCAAACTATTTTTACCAAGCTAAGGGCAAAAAAATCTTTATTTTTTGACTTAACATGACCGGCCACAGCCTCAAAATTTTTATGAAGACTTACTTACCCGATCTAGGGAAATTTGTCATGATACGCTGGATTAAAGAATCCAGAAAATCGTCCTCTATGTCACTGTAGCGGGACTTGTTCGTCAACTCGTACTCGGCCATACGGATTTCAATAGTTCGCTTGCTAACCCCAAGCATTAGAGCCATGTCTTTATACGTGAAGTTGTTCTCTAACAAAGAGATAACTTGTGTTCATAAAAGAAAACACAGTCCTTTGAGAGTAGATAGTTTACACTGAAAATTGAATGAAACCTTCAAAAGGTGAACTCACTAAAGATGTTATGAATAACCAAAAAACGTGGTTTGGCGAAACCTATCAACTCGAAAAAAAAAGCACCCACTTCATATGGGGCATATATGGATAATTTCAAATGTGTCTACCTTATTTTCATTTCAAATTTTCAACCTCAAAATGGTAAAAGCACTTTTTCCTCCTTACCTCTGAAAAATAGCAGCTGCTTCTCGGAAATCGCAAACTTAGGTCTTCCTCGGCGACTTGCCTCACTCACTGCTGGTGCTTCATACCCACGAAAAGGCTCTTGTTGATGCAAGTTTACGTTCAGGTGTGTACGAGCTTGATTGATTAAGTCAACCGCATCTAAAGGAATGTCCCCATTGATCAACGCTGCCTCGTAAAGAACCTCCAGTCTTAAAACAGTATTCTCTGAATCACCTCCACGATTTCCGCCTTTTTGTATATATTCAGTTATTTCATTTAGGGAATCTGATAAATGCTGACGAAAGTCCATGACTCTTAACAGTACTGAAGGACAACAAACAAAGATACCTGTGAAGAAAAAAAATTCCTAAGATGGAGACGAGCCACTTATAAAGCAAGCACTAATTTTTTTTTCTTCTTTGCTTTTTCATCATCTGGAAGTTTTCTTTGCTTAGCCCTAAAGGCAAGAAGAGAAACGTTACAAGTCACGCAACTCTAGTTAATATATCTAGTGTGTATTGAACTCAGTCTGTAGCAATAATAATAAAAATAATAATAATAATAATAATCACAAAAATTAATAGTTGAGGTACAGAAATGTAAAAATAAATAAAAATATAAATAAATATGTCTACCGAAACAAACGAAGAAACAGCAAGATGTCCTGTCAATTGTCTGAATTATGCAATAGTTTTTATTCAGCAAGTTGCGACTGTAACAGATCGAACGGTAAAACTCGACCTAGAGTTGTAGAATTACGTACAACTACGTGCATTACGATGTCCGCACTAGCCTTCCTTAATACGTGATGACTACGGAATGGGAAAGAGCACTGGGAAGATAAGTATGTATGCGCGCAAAACCAACTCAGAAAAAATATTACCCTGACAAACACTATTTTTGGAACGCGAAAAAAACCCCTTAACTGTTTCCGGTCCAGACATGTAATCTACGTTTGATCGACAAAATAAAAATGGAACTTACTTTTACTATCACTGCACCCAGGAAAAAAATTAATAAACAAAGCAATATAATGTACACCTCTTTAAAATAATAAATATAAACAGTCTTCTATGAGCTTACTGTTATCGTCCGGCACACCAGTTAAAGCATTCCGATATCACTTTGATCGAAAAATGTCAAAACAGATCAAGGATATCAGTTTACTTACCATGGCGTCCAGGGCACACACAATATTCAACTTCTCACGTACTCCTCCAGTGTTCAAAGAGCCGTTGAATTTGGACTCTCATTGAAAAGTAAGCGTGAGTCACAGAAAGAAAAGGGAGTTCGACAATTGACATTTAATGCACGTCATAACACTTCTTAATACTATAAACATATTCAGGCCCACCAACACGTGCAAACTGTGGTAAACCGGGAGGCCGGTAAACCGTGGTAGAATCCAGTCTCGCTATTTTAATTAACACTATCATGAACAAAAACGAATAAATGCAATATCGGCAGGGAAAAAAAAGAGGAGAAACTTACCGTATTGGCTCTGCTTTACGGAAAAGCGAAGTGAAGACTATTCCATACAGCGGCTACGTCATGTAATGGTTTCGTGTCAGTCTTCACATTCGATGACGTCATGCCCCCAGCAGATCGCTGTTCCATTTGCGGTTTGAATTTTTGGTGGTTTCGGCGAGATGCCTTGGCGGCCGTCACCACCAAAAATACAAGGATGTCGTATAGATCAGCTAATACACAGATGGCTTAAGGATCAGTTGCAGGATAGCATAGCTAACAAAGGAGTGGCATAGCCTTCACGTCACGCCACGACGATTCGCCACAACATCGAAATATTTCAAGTAATACTAAGCAATTTAATGTTCAGATAGAGCGTCTGATGTTTTGCAAAGCTATTCGACCTAACGCTACACTATTTGTGTCTACGCTGTACCATTCTACATTACGCTGAGCCATTTCACGCAACGCTACACCATTTGTGTGTACGCTGTACCATTCGACATTATGCTAAGCCACTTCACGCAACGCTACACTGTTTGTATGTACGCTGCACCATTCGACATTACGCTAAGCCATTTCACGCAACGCTACACTGTTTGTATGTACGCTGCACCATTCGACATTACGCTAAGCCATTTCACGCAACGCTACACTGTTTGTATGTACGCTGTACCATTCGACATTACCCTGAGCCATTTCACACAACGTTACACTGTTTTTATGTTCGCTGTACCATTCGACATTACGCTGAGCCATTTCCCGCGGCGCTACACCATATGTGTGTACGCTGTACCATTCTACATTACGCTGAGCCATTTGACGCAACGCTACACCGTTTGTGCGTAGGCTGTACTACTCGACGTTACCCTGAACCGTTTAACGCAACGCTACACCGTTTGAGTACTGTATTGCAAATGAGTGCTAAGCTATTCGTAATTGAGCTAGTCCATTTCACAATCTCATGTTCCAACTCAACATGGGCTACTAGACCGTTTCTCATTTGGCTAAACTATTCATGTTTAGGGTGTTCTGTTTCACTAAGGAAAACTAGACTGTCTATAATTTGGCCATGCCATTCCTTTATTAGCTATGCTATCCTGCAACTGATCCTTAAGCCATCTATGTATTTGCTGATCTATTTGACATCCTTGTATTTTTGGTGGTGACGGCCGCCCATAGAAACCGACCAATGACTGTTAACAAACTCTACATGAGTCTTCCAGCCAATCACATCACGGCTAAACAGACCAATCACGTTCAACAGACCAGACTTTATAACATCATCATCATCATTCCCACCGAGGTCAAAAGATTTTTTCTTTGCCTCGTGTGGTTCCCTGTTTCCCTTTATTAAGGCTATCGCCCAATGGGTTATTCATGGGTTTAAATAGCACTTTAATTTACACTTCAGAGTTAATTCTCTGTTTCACCATTTGTGTTCCCAGTGCTACGCGGCACAACATTCATATGTACCCTTACTTTCTCTTCGCCGCGATTCACCATCCTAAATCGTCCCCGACTTTCTCTGTGCGACCTCGTAGCTCAGTCGGCAGAGTAACGGTAGATCTAATCCGGAGGTCGTGGGTTCGATTCCCACCGAGGTCAAAAGATTTTTTCTTTGCCTCGTGTGGTTCCCTGTTTCCCTTTATTAGGGCTATCGCCCAATGGGTTATTCATGGGTTTAAATAGCACTTTAATTTACACTTCAGAGTTAATTCTCTGTTTCACCATTTATAACATCATCGACTGACAACTATTCCTTACTTGACTCTGAAGATGACTATCGCACAGATAGTCGAAACGTCAGTCACCAACAACAGTTCTTTTCAGAACTACACTCACCCGGACGATCACACTACACAAACTACAAGAAACAATACTTTCGAACACTGCGTACACGGGGGATTACATGATTGACAGTCGGATTGACAGGCCTGCGTGAAGTTACGCATGCTCTCTTTCTCTTTTCTAGCTTATTTGCATTTTCCCGTGCGACGTTTTTCAATGGGCGCGATTCTGTAATGTGCTCGGAAATTTGATCTGCATAAGGATTGTGTAACCCTGGCGCTTGTTAAATTCACATATTCTTATTACTGATTTGCCGGCCCATTTAATTGAGAATATTGCGGGAATCTGAGGGAGAGAGATTTTTCTGTAACAATTTCAGAATACTGTATTGAATCCAAACTTGGGGAATTAATGTGAGTCGAAAATTTTAAATTCTCAGCATTGGCGTGGATAGTACAGTGATAGGTCTCTGTTTATTTAATGAATGAAAACTGATTCACATCTCCAATAGCAAGAGTTCCATCGAGAGATTATGTTTTAGACTTAACTGTCCACCTGGAGAACGATGCTCTCAAAGAACAAAGAGGATGATTCTAACACCTCTAACAAAGATACTTTCGAAACACTCCAGATTCGAAAGTCTAAATGGACTCCCCCAGAGGGCCAGTTCTCATCTTTAGATTTTTTCCTCAAAAAATGTCGCCACGATATCAACAAACTTAAATTCCATCGTAACACCAAATTTTCCAATCTTTCTTCGGAAGAGTGGTCGGCACTAAAAAGTCTAAAAAAACGCAAAGACATTGTCATTAAGGCGGCCGACAAAGGCGGTGCAGTTGTTGTTTGGCGGGCCGACCTCTATCAAAAAGAAGCTTTGCGGCAACTTTCTGACACCTCCTTTTATGCTAAAGTCGACAAAGATCTCACTTTAATTAACCAAAACATTGTCAAAAATACGATTAACGATCTCATAGCTAAACAAGAATTGCCGGCCACTGCTAAAAATCTCATCAGTACTACTCCTAGAACTTCGTGTATTTACTTTTTACCTAAAATCCACAAATCTAACAACCCAGGTCGACCCATCGTTTCTGCCTGCAGTTGTCCCACTGAACTTATTTCCAGCTATTTAGACAAAATTATGGCACCTATCGTCAAAACTCTACCGTCTTACATTAAGGACAGCCAACACGCACTTGAAATTTTTCGTGACTTTAGTTTCCTCGACCAAAACAAACTTATTTTCACCATGGATATAATATCTCTTTACACTGTCATTCCCAATGACGAAGGTCTCCGGGCCCTCAAACATTTTTTCGATCAACGCACTGTTAAGGAACCTAGCTCTGAAACACTACTCCGTATGGCCGAACTAGTACTCACACTCAATTGCTTTTCATTCGGTGGTAACTACTACAAACAAACTAATGGCGTGGCCATGGGTACTAAAATGGGACCCAGCTACGCCAATCTTTTTGTAGGTTTTATCGAACATCAATTTTTTAGCCAATACCACGGCCCAAAACCTCAACTCTACGGCCGCTACATTGACGATTGCATCGGCGCTACCTCCTCTACCAAAGAGGAGCTCACTCAATTTATAACCGCCGTCAATTCCTTTCATCCGGCTCTTAAATATACCTGGGAAATTTCCGACAATTCTTTGGCTTTTCTAGACATCAAAATTTCAATTGAAGGCAACGGCTTATGTACTAGTGTTTACTACAAACCTACAGATTCACATAGTTACTTGTTGTATTCATCCTCACATCCATCACACGTCAAGAACTCCATACCTTTTTCACAGTTTCTCAGACTTCGTCGTTTATGTAGTGACGACTCTGATTTTTCCGAAAAATCAGAGGCAATGTGCCAGTTTTTCGATAAACGCGGCTATCCTGTTTCTGTCGTTCAAGTGGGCTACCACCGTGCCCAACAAATCGATCGACAGTCAGCACTACAAACGGCCGAGAAGGAGAACACGGATCGCATTCCATTTATTATTATTATTATTATTATAAGTCTTTATTAAGCACTCTAAACAACAAACGTGTTTAGTTACAATGACATGAAATCAGCAAGTATAAAACTAATAAACTAACTAAATTACTAACTGAATAACTAATAAGAGAACAAACATCTATTAATAAAGGTCCTTTTGAAACGTTCAGTTCTGACAAGCGGGAGAGTATAATTATGGCGCCTCTTACGTAGCGTATCCATTGTTCGCTCTGGTGGCAAAAGGTCATCTAAAGCTGTTGGAAAATCGCTGTCGGTGATCTTGGCCCACAACTTCTTATCTTTTAGAATAATAATATTTTCAATCGAAAAAAGCTCTTTACAGTAGCCAAGCTTAAAAGCTCTCTTGAACAGCCTGTCTATGCGACTCAGATACTTATGATAGTACGCGCAGCCCCATACTTCTACAGCATATGTAAATATAGGTAGAATAAGACTGATAAAGAGAAGATGAAGATGATCGAGCGGCAGTCCATAGAATTTACAAACACGTAAGATGTACAGACGACTACTGGCTTTCGATATAATATTATCAAAATGTAAATCCCAGTTACACGGATCAGATTGAAAAGTTACACCCAACAACTTCAGACATGGTTTACGCTCTATAGAAACCAGAGGAGCAGGTAAGGCCTTAGTGGATTTGCCTCTAAGAAGCATCTCCCACGTTTTCTTGAAGTTTAGTTGCATACGATTAGCAGATGTCCATGCGACGATCGATCGGACCTCCTCAGCTGCTAAATTGCCGTTATTAGCCAGCGATTTTACTGGAATACTTAATGTTAAATCATCAGCATATTTCACAAGTAAATTCTGATTTGGTAGAATGGCCTTCATTGACCATAATAGAAAATAGTATAGGGCCTAAAACTGTCCCCTGAGGGACACCTCTATTGATATTTACTCTTACATTTCACCCTCACAACCACGCAGTTAAATCTATCATTCTTAAAAATTTTAAATTACTCCAAAACGATTCAGAGACTGGCACTATCTTTTCGCAACCCCCACTTATTTCATTCAAACGTGACAAAAACATAGGCAACTTTTTAGTCAGGAGTTCATTTCAAACCAATGACCAATCTGGAACTTTTAAATGCGCTCGCTCACGATGCAAAACTTGTCCTTTCATTCACAACGTACAGAAAATATCGGGACCCAAAAGATCCATTAAGATCATTGATCACTTTACGTGTACCTCCGCCAATGTTATTTACTGCATAACTTGCACTTATTGCAATAAGTTATACATCGGCGAGACAGGAAGACGACTGGGTGACCGATTCCGAGAACACCTTCGCGATGTGGAAATAAATGACAAGGACGCATCCAAGCCAGTCGCTAGACACTTTAATCTTCCTTATCATTCTAAACAGCATATGGCAGTTTGCGGCCTTTCCTTACATCTAGGCAGTTCGGAAAGCCGTAAAACACTAGAACAAAAATTTATATTTCAAATCGGCACCCTTAATCCCCACGGAATCAACGAGCGCTTTTCATTCAACTAATTTATTCCTGTTTTTTCGTCATCATATTCCCACCAATGGCGTAGCTCCACTTTCTACATATATATCCATACACAACCCACAATTCCTCTAATCGCTCTGACGAAGGGCTAACGCTCGAAACGTCAGCTTTTTTACTCTTTACGGTGGCTAATTTACGTTTTCAACCCAGTTGTTAACACTAAATTACCTTCTATACTCTCCCACCGACGCAGCACCACAGTTTCTTTAGAAACTTACCCCTTCTCAAAGAACAAAACCGGACAAGAAGTAGTGGCAAGGAAAAGAGATACCCTTTTTCTGTCTGGGTGTCACGCAATTGCAAGTGCCAACAACAGTTTTTCGTTTCCAAAAAATATCTCCTTACATCAGTCAAGTAAATCTGCAAACATCGAGTGGAATCTATTGCAAACTGTTGATGATATGGTTCTGAAACTGGCCAATTTTCTTTGTAAACTTCAGCTAGTTTGAGATCCATTCTGGATTGTTTTGAGTTTGCATTATACCTCTTGCATCACACCTCTTACTAAGCTAAGCTTTGCAGATATACTAAGCACGGCATGATGAATCCAGCAATCAAGTTGACTCCATGTTAACAGTTTTTTGTTTGAGTTAGATTCTCAATATGACTATAGATGAATCTGAGAAATATAAACAAAAATGTACAGTATGTTACCTAGAAGGATTAAAACCCCCCTCCCTCTGATAAGCCAATCAATTGTCTCATCAATTACGTTAAACAATTTTATTGTTACATTTATGTGCTATTAAGAATGTACTAGTTAATGATGTTCAATCTGGTAAACTATACTTGCTGTTAGCTACAAAGTATAAGTTATATAGTCAAGTTTATTAGGTACATTTGTTGTCAGTAATGTAAATTAAATTCCAGGCAAAATGATTTTTAAGGTGCTTGATTTTCTCAAATTTGTCCTTTGTGGGAGATACAATTATGATTATTCTCAAAAACAGAGAAATACAGATGAAACTAAGTGTCAAATCATTTTAACTTTAAATCATTCTACATTCTAAACTACAGTATACCACAGGAAAAGAAGGAATTTAGTCAGGGCAAAGGATTCCCTTCTATTATGGATGAGATCTTTGTCTGAGTAGTTTCCTGAAAGTACTAATATGTGTTCAATTTTGTTGATACCAGTTATTGTTAAATTATCAATCAACAGATTATTTCCTCAAGACAAAGCAAATATTTCAAAGAGCAAGAAATTAGACCTCTTTCAGACTTCTTAACTGACAAGTTTGGAAGACATCACACATATCTTAGAATTTCACTGACAGAAAAATGCAATCTAAGATGTAAGTACCAAATGTGCATTTATTTACATATTTTTGAGAATGCCTCTGTGGTAATAGAAGTTTAGTATCCTGAGGTTGCAATCACAGGTTTTCTTTCTATAAACACAACCTTTTTTTAATTCTGCTATACCTTTTCTAAGAATAAACACTCGCTTAAAAGCAACATGCATGACTGCACTCGCATGCAGTGTTAATCAAAACTCAACTACATTCAGGCCCAGTTTTTAACAATATTTTCCATTCTTTGTAGTTATGATTTTATGTAAAACTTCAGTACTTGAATTGTAACCTGTTCAATGAACTGTTAAGAAAGTATTTCAATTGTTGAGTACAACTTTCCACTGATATATAACTATCTTGACTTTTAGGTCAATACTGTATGCCAGAAGAAGGTGTGGAACTGTCTCCAAACTCAGAACTTTTAACAACAGAAGAAATTGTATCTTTGGCAAAATTATTTGTCAGGGAAGGAGTCAACAAAATCAGACTTACTGGCGGTGAACCTTTGGTGCGCAAGGATATTGTTGAACTTTGTGGTAAGATTGTTATAGGAAAAGACTTTTATAAGCTGCACAAGTCATATGTGAACAGGTTGTGCAGATAAACACCATGGTATAAGACCAGATTTTTTATTAGTTTATGTCTTAACAATAGTAAGCTAAGGGCTATTGAACTGATAGGGTCATTGTTAGTAATGATATTAATATTTTTTTATTAGAGCTGAACGCGAAAAATTCAAAAACATTTTAAATACTCACAAGACATTTGTTGAAGTTTATAGTTTTTAATTTAATTTAACCCTTTCACTCCCACAAGTGACCAAGACAGAATTTCTCCTTACAATATGAATACAATATCAAACAGGCAGGGGATGAGAATAGAGAAGAATATCAATCATGGGATTATTATTAGTTGATCCAATACCAAATTCTCTGAACTAAAATCATAAGAATTGTATGGCAGATAGTAAGGAGAATTACTAATCAGATCTTGGGAGTGAAAGGGTTAATTAAGTTTATTGAGTTTGATTTGAGCAGTCCAGTCAGTGGTTCATAAGGAAGTTGGATTTGAAATGTGGAGGCCACATGTTTATACCCTCCTGCCTCTCAACTGGAATATTTTGCTTCTAAGAAGTCTTTGGGTTATCTCAAATCTTCAGCATGGCTTTGCAAGAAGCAAATAGTTACTCAATAATTAGTTGTTTAATGTAACATTAATATAACTTTGTACATATTTATGATTGAACAGAGGAACTTGGAAGAATAGAGGGACTTGAAACTTTAGCAATGACAACAAATGGCATTACACTTTCAAGAAAGTTACCACAACTAAAAAAAGCTGCACTTAACTTACTAAACATCAGTCTTGATACCTTGGTGCCACAGAAATTTGAGTTTATTACGAGAAGAAAAGGTATGATACTAATCAACAGTCTGTTAACCCTTAGGATTAACTTACTAGCATTTATTCTCTCCTTACAATATCGCCCCTGAATCAAACATTGAGGTCATGAGAATAAGGGAAATGATCACCAAGTAAAGCAGCTCTTGATTATTAAACAAATTCTCCTAGTCAGCTCCTTAGGAAATGTTTAGAGAACAGTCAGAGCATTGAACTGCAATGAATTAAGAAGAGAGTACAGTACCATATTCTGTTGTTTGTAGCTTATAATTCATTCAGAGACAATTTTTTTTTAAAATTTTGTGATAACTCTTCATTTTCAATAGCTCGACAGCACATGTATGTTTTTTTCAAGGGACCATCCATTGATTGGTTGTGATAATTGATGTATAATTTTTCTAATTCTAGCATAGAGGTGGGCGAAGATGTGATGAATCAGTCAAGTAACTCCAAAAATTTTCCTTCATATGTTTCCTAGGCTGGCATAAGGTCATGGAATCCTCCTCATACTGGAACTTTCTCTTGCTTACGATCACGTCTTCTATTCCTCCTCTGTCTCCATATTTCTTCTCATGTTGAGTGTAGGCTTTGTATAGCTCCTGAAATACATGTAACATAAAATTAAACAAATAAGTATGAGGCAACTCCAGAATTAGAAGAAGATAGACCAAAGATTTGCTAGGCACAAGAAGACTAAGGGTCTTAGCTTAATTTTTCAAAAGGTATCAACAGCAGAGCAGCTCCTCTGAGAACAAGCATACACTTAATCCACACTTACTTCGCACTCCTCTTTTGGTAAGATTTTCAGAGCATACTGGAAAATGACCCTGACACGATCATGCTGTGTGTAATAAATAGAAAAAAAATTAGAGGAAATAAGATTTTGCATTTGATATACCTTTCTACAACCCTGTGATTCAACCCAATCACAAGGAATCCCCAAGTATGATGCACTAAATGATACAACCACCATTGTGTTCACTCAAATCACTGTAGATTTGCTGTTCTTTTCAGAACAACTCAAGGGCTCTTTTCAGAGTCACCCAGTTCTTTTCAGAACCACCAAATCTAAAAAAAGTCAATAACTAACATTTAAAGTCCTTTTCTGGTTTTTTTTACTGTAAGTTCTGCTAAAATTGTGATCTTCAGATTTTGTTGCATAAAAGTACTTGGCTTTATAAGAGGCACCCCAATTTTAGCACTAACTTGCCGCCAAAAGACACGTTTTGCTTAAATAAATGTGCACCAAACATATGGTAAGTGTCAATTAATGCTCTCTTAACAACTTATTCCAACTACAAGTTATAACTCTTTCAAAGCCTCTATCCATACCTCTTTGCAGTTTTCTTCAAATTTTGCAAATGAAAGAAAAAGTTTCTCATCTGCATTTTCTTCCCCAAAAAACTCCACTGCTCTTTCATAAACATCTCTTGCACCAACTGAAAAAATACAAGATTTCTTACTACCAAGAAGTACATTGTATATTCAAATCTGTGGATAAAACTCCAAATATTATAATTGTGTCTATCATTCATTCTAACTAAAAGCTACAGAGTAGAGGCCTTTTGGTCGGTTAATGTAAAGAGATAAACTTACAAGATATTGTGAATAATTATCTTTCCTGTCTGCTATACAATTCTTATGATATTCATATAGAGAATTTGGTATCAGACCAAATAATAGTTTCCTAGTAATTGGTCTTTTCCTTTATTCTCATTACTGGTCTGATTTGTGGCAAAGATTGATATTGTAGGGAGAAATTCCTTCTTGGTCACTCATGGAGGTTAGAGGATGAAAACAATTTAAGATGATTCACAAACCATGAAATTAAAATTTACCTGTATTGGACTGTCGCTCCTCAAATTTAGCAAACTTCACCCAATTTTTCACCTCTGGATGCACCATTACAAATCTTTCATATATACTCCTTGCACGATCTACTTCCTTGTATCTGAGTTCCATGTTAATGTAGGAATGCCAAGCTTGTTCATCCGGCTCCCGTTCCATCCATCGTTCAAATATCTGCCGTGCACCAGCAACATTAGTGAGCATCTCTTCCATGTAGGTGTACTTGTACCTGTTTTAAGTCATATAATACTGCTCTTAAGCTCTAAATCTTATTTCATAATGCAAATAATTTCTCCTCAGAATTTTGACCCAATATCCTGCAGACAGGTTATGAGAAGGGAGAAAGTTAACTGCTGGATGGTGATGTCTTCATGTTGATAAACCACAAAATTCTCCCAACTAAATTTCAAGGAAATATATGACAGCTTGAGGAGAGAGCTTAAACATAAGATCATATTCTGAGAATGGGTTTAGAAGCCACAACAAATAAATGACTATCAAATGTTTGCTTCAAAGACACAAAATGAACATATCTAGTAAGATTAATTTTCTGCTGACAGTTTATCTTTGCCACAAGCACTTTTGATCACTCCTTGTTTTTACTGATGCAGATCAACTTGCACTTTACAAGTCAGAATACCCTCAACTATATACAGATCACTAAGAAGCACTATGTACTAACCAAAACTGGTTTACTCTTGGCAAGATGGTGACAGCTCTGTCCCAGATGTTTCGAGCATGGTTAATCTGGCGATGCCTGTGGAGGTAAAATTTTAATCTCAGATTTGAAAATGAGATGAATTAAGTCTCCATAGAAGACTAAGCCAAAAAGCTGGCACAGCATGCATGTATCTCTGAGTGGATTTTGTAAACACAAAGTAACTTATAGCATTGTTGTTCAGGACTCCAGAACTGTTCAAAGACTTGGCAACTAAGCACACAACTGTAAAATGGACTATTTACAAATAGTTTCATTAAGATACAATTTACACTTGTCAAACCAGGAACAGACTCACTTCATTTCCATCTCTGCATATTTCAGCCATATAGTGATATTTCTGTGGTCTACATCTAAAGCTCTCTCATAAACAGACCGTGCTCTGAAAGAGAGAAATCAAATGCAATCTTACTTCTAACCCCAGTAGGAAATCATAAATGTCAATCAAACAATAACTGCAGAACAGAAGAATAGATCAGAAATGTTTAATACTTTTAACTGTTTAACCCCAAGGAGTGACTAGCATCTAATTTCTCCTTATAATATCACCCAAGAGTCAAACATTGAGGTCATGAGAATAAAGGAAATGATCACTGAGTAAAGCAGCTCTTGATCATTCGACAAATTCTCCTTGTCAGCACTGAAGGAAATTTATAGAGAAAAGTACAGAGAATGTAGATATTGATTCTAGAGTGTAAAGGGTTAAAGTTCATCTTACTTCTATATATTTTTCCCTCTCAATTCAGCCAAAACAAACATCTGACACTTACACATCCAGTGATGATACAAAATTGTTTTCTAAGGGGCATGGAGTGTTCAGACAAAAAATGGAATAAACTATTCAACATGCACCTAAATTTTCTGAATCTAAACACTTGCCTGATTACCCTGGCTTGTATTTAAAGCCCAAAATTTTCTGATACTTCTACCTCACTATTTTTAATCACCCTTAAAACCCTAAGAGTGACCAGCATTTAATTTCTCCTTACAGCAATACTGCTGAATCATTCATTTAGACGATGAGAAAAAAAGGAAATGATCACAAGCCTAAGTAGCTTTGATTGTTAAACAAATTCTCCTTATCTGTATTAAAGGAAATGTATGGGGAAGAGTAAGGAGAATTTGGATACTGGTGTTATGGTGTTCAAGTGGTTTATGCAAGATACATGTATATTCCATAAAGTGATAAATATTATACATTAATTCCAGTCCACAGGCACTGCAGAAACTGGACCTATTCAATCAAATAACAAATTCATCCTCTACCTTGGAATTTCTCTTTGACTCTCCTCCCACTGAGCATATTTTAACCAGTTACTTATCACTGATCTGTTTTTACGAAGGCTGTCCTCAAATGCCTGACAAGATGGAAGACAAGAATCAGAGCCATAAATTCATGCAATTCCAAATTATTACTAACAATAGTTTGATTTCAAATCAGTTTAATTAAAACAACTCCTGATGAATCAAATAAATCCAACCTTTTTCAGGTCTTATTTCAACTACTAAGTTCATTAGTGTTTATAGTTGTTAGGATCTCTTATATTTGTTTCTTCACCACAGTGCACATATATAATTTTCATTATCTACAATCATTATTCATCACTTGGATGGTTTATTTGGACGCAACTTAATGACCAGCTCCCAGTTGGCTCAGTTGGTAGAGCCTTGCACCAGTATCGCAGAGGTCATTGGTTTAAATCCCATACAGGCCTGAATTTTTTTCAGGTCTTGTTTCAACTACTAGTTCAGTACTGTTTATAGCTGGGAGGACCTTTCATATTCATTTCTTCACTGCACTGCAGATATATGATTTTCATATATCTACAATCACTATAAATCAAACCTTTCTTTTACGAAGCTTGTATTCCTGTAATTCATCAGGATCACTGATCTTCTGTTTGGGAGGCTGAAAAGAAATATCAATTAGTGAGATGAATTATTTCAACAATCATCTGAAATCAGCAGACATTGTAGCCAGTAGAATAAATACTAGATAAATCTCATTCTCATCATGGAGAACCTAAAAAAAACCTAAAAAATTCTCTTAACAATTAATTTTGGTTGAGAATGGAGTGTAGTATCATATAATTAAAAGGAGTTTGAAAGAAAACATGGTTCTGAAAATAATGTTCTGGAGTAATTTCTCTCGTTACTTTGAGAATCTAAAATATCTTGATTTTTGGGCAACAACAGCTTTTCCAAAAAATTTGAAATTAATTCCAAAGAATGGAACAATAAAGAATGAGCAGTATTTAACCCTTAAACTCCCATGAGTGACCAAGACAGAATTTCTCCTTACAATATCAATACAATATTAATTAGATAAGTGATGAGAATAAAGAATTTGGCAATAATTAGTTGATCCAATACAGAATTCTCTGAACTAACATTATAAGAATTGTATGGCTGACAGTAAGAAGAATTACAAATTTGATCTGGGAATTAACTTACTGGTGGAACTAATTCTAACTGTCTCTCCTTTGCTTCCCTCAAGAGTTGTTCAGCTGTGATCTGAACTGGTGCTGGGGCTTTATTCTTCACCTGAAAATATAAAGTTAAACAAAATTTATCTTTAATGGATAACACCAACTTCAGGTGCCTTACACTGGAGACAAGAATTGAGGCAGGAAAACTTGGTGATGTGTAGTACTGGTTGTAACAATTTGATAATCATATCAAGCAAAACAAGGAAGATTTAACTGCTTGAGCTTGGGATTAAGTTTGGCTGTAATACCCAAAGAAATTATCTGAAGCAGACACCCTCAGCAACTTCTGGAAAATTATTTTATAAGCTGATTATAAGCTCATGGCTGTGACAAGTATTAAATAAATTTTCTTGGTGAGTCACATGCTTCAATCTCATTCCAACAGAACTTATGAATTCAGTGAAAGTGAGCCCAACGGACCTTGATGCATATGCTTCAGACTTAATCTACTTACCTACTCTAACAACCTTGTTATTTCATGTTTGCTTTCTTGATATCGCAAGCATGTAAATTCTCCCAAACAATTTACAATGAAATTTATGGTAACTAGAAAGGAGAGTAACGATCCAGATCATGCAAATAAGGCTAGAAAACTTGCATCAACTCGCAATTTTCCTCTCTTCAATAACCTCAATTTGATCATTATTGAAATTACAGATCATCCCAGTCACCTTAATGAATTGTTGAAGAGTTTTTTTTTACTTAAAGTCGTGGATCACGAAGTTTATACTCAAAGTCGAATACCGCGGTATTCAAACTTTGTCAAAAAAGTAGGAAATATTAACTCTTCTCAGTGCACGAATGAACAATGAAACTAAAAAGAAAAGGCTCAGATATGGGAAGATTGCGCTGCAGTAGCTTATCGAATCCTAAACACTCGTGTGCATGTTTTCCTGTCACTATTCAAACTAATTGTTTCAATTTCTCGTTAAAATCGTAAGATATACAAACCTTTGCGACTTTCGGAACCCTAGTCTTGGTTACACTCTGCTCTGATGATGCCATAATCCTTATTGAACTTGAAACTGAGCTAAAAAAAACACAAAATATATGCCTTTTACTCTAGACGCGGCTCAGACCTGGGAATGAGGTTGCAAACGCTCACCGCCAACTTCGGTCGCTTTAGATCTGAATTGACAAATTCCCAAACGGGAGTTGTAAAATTTCGCTTTGCGTCCGTTTAGAGACAATGGAGATACAATTGGAGCAATTAGCATTGTTTCAAAGTGACGAAATGCTCTTTTCGTCGGTAAAGAGCGAGGGCTGCGTTTGCATATCAAAAGAGCGTGAAGTGTTCATCCGTAAGCTTATGAGCGTGAGCGTGCACCTACGTGGAGCGGGAATCTACAACGTATACTTAAGCTTTTCGAAAAGTAATTAGACTACCGACGTGTTATCTGAAACTGACGGCAATAACGGGCCAAAAAGGAAGGTAAAATTCCGCACAGCCCCACACTACATTATACGTTCAGTTCTTGGATAGAGTGACAAAAACAATACTTTACCATTGGGAAAACAGATTTGTTTTACGAAAGTATGGGGCAGTACGGAAATTTTACTAAAAGGAATATTTCTGTGATGTTTTGCTTTCTTGGCGAAGTTGATGGTCGAACCTCGCAAATCTGCCGCATTTGAGTCTTAACACAAATTGAAAACCCGGCATTTGAAAGGTAATTTAATTTTACATCTGACCGATTTTTAAACAATATAACCTAATCAAGATAACGCCACTAATTACGTCTATTCTTCTTCGATGAAAAGCGAGGCCGAAACAACAACGAACTACGAACAACAATATACAGAAAACCGACGCATACCGACAGACTTCTTGACGAATCATCCTACAACCCGACTTCCCACAAAGCTACGACTATCAAGACATTGACAAGACGAGCGCAACTTGTTTGCAACACACCGGACAGTTTATCTGACGAAAACAAGTACCTTGACCGTGTTTTTGACAAAAACAACTACAACACTGACTGCATTAGACGAAACACTCACAGGGTGACCGACACTACAGAGACTAACAGAGACTCCACATCTATCACGACTACAGCTACTATACTCTACATCAAAGGCACTTCTGAGGCTATCGCGCGGATCCTACAACCTTACAACATTCGCGTAGCTCACAGGCCTATAACTACTTTACGACATTTACTGACCAACGTTAAAGACAAAGACCAACCCAACAACAGACAGGGAGCGATTTATAAGATGGAATGCTCCGACTGCCAGGCCTCCTACATTGGTGAGACTGGTAGAAACCTTAACACGCGACTAACTGAACACAAACGATCTACTAGAAATGGCGATGTAAACAATCACATTTCTGAACATCACCGACAAACTAATCACAGAATCGACTGGGACTCTGCTAAATGCTTAACCTACAGTACAAACTATTTTCAACGACTGACTCTGGAAAGCTGGTTCACTAACTTAGAACAGACGCCTCTCAACAGATGTCAACAATTACCAGCACCCTACAAACGACTCATCAACGACGTGAACAAACCGACAAACAGACCTACAAACAACAGACGGATCGAAACCGACCAATGACTGTTAACAAACTCTACATGAGTCTTCCAGCCAATCACATCACGGCTAAACAGACCAATCACGTTCAACAGACCAGACTTTATAACATCATGGACTAACAACTATTCCTTATTTGACTCTGAAGATGACTATCGCACAGATAGTCGAAACGTCAGTCACCAACAACAGTTCTTTTCAGAACTACACTCACCCGGACGATCACACTACACAAACTACAAGAAACAATACTTTCGAACACTGCGTACACGGGGGATTACATGATTGACAGTCGGATTGACAGGCCTGCGTGAAGTTACGCATGCTCTCTTTCTCTTTTCTAGCTTATTTGCATTTTCCCGTGCGACGTTTTTCAATGGGCGCGATTCTGTAATCTGCTCGGAAATTTGTTCTGCATAAGGATTGTGTAACCCTGGCGCTTGTTAAATTCACATATTCTTATTACTGATTTGCCGGCCCATTTAATTGAGAATATTGCGGGAATCTGAGGGAGAGAGATTTTTCTGTAACAATTTCAGAATACTGTATTGAATCCAAACTTGGGGAATTAATGTGAGTCGAAAATTTTAAATTCTCAGCATTGGCGTGGATAGTACAGTGATAGTCTCTGTTTATTTAATGAATGACAACTGATTCACATCTCCAATAGCAAGAGTTCCATTAAGAGATTACGTTTTAGACTTAACTGTCCACCTGGAGAACGATGCTCTCAAAGAACAAAACCGGACAAGAAGTAGTGGCAAGGAAAAGAGATACCCTTTTTCTGTCTGGGTGTCACGCAATTGCAAGTGCCAACAACAGTTTTTCGTTTCCAAAAAATATCTCCTTACATCAGTCAAGTAAATCTGCAAACATCGAGTGGAATCTATTGCAAACTGTTGATGATATGGTTCTGAAACTGGCCAATTTTCTTTGTAAACTTCAGCTAGTTTGAGATCCATTCTGGATTGTTTTGAGTTTGCATTATACCTCTTGCATCACACCTCTTACTAAGCTAAGCTTTGCAGATATACTAAGCACGGCATGATGAATCCAGCAATCAAGTTGACTCCATGTTAACAGTTTTTTGTTTGAGTTAGATTCTCAATATGACTATAGATGAATCTGAGAAATATAAACAAAAATGTACAGTATGTTACCTAGAAGGATTAAAACCCCCACAGGAAAAAATACCAAAAATCCAATCTCTTTTTTACTTGGTTTTTCCCTGGATTCATCAATATCCATGTTCAGATGAAAGCCAAGTTTGGATTGAACCTGGATTTTTCTTGGATTATTTTGTTCAGTATCGAAAATCAGTGATTTTTCCTGCTCTGGATATTAAAAAACAGGCTTCAACCTGGATTTTTAGAAAACCAAGAGGCTGCACTCTGTTTTATTTATTATCCAGGTTTGGTAAATCAGTTTGGATTACTAAATATCCTGATTGACAAACACCAAATCTGGATAATTTACTTGCCAAAACTGGTTTTTTCCTGAACCCAAACCTGGATAAGAGTAAAAACAACAGTGGAATTTAACAATCCATTTTCTTTGTTATCCAGGTTTGGTAAATCAGTCTGGATTACTAAATATCCTGATTCACAAATGCCAAATCTGGATAATTTACTTGCCAATTATGTTTTTTCCCAAATCCAAACCTGGATAAAAGCAAAACCAACAGTGGAATTTAACAATCCTTTTTCTTTGTTATCCAGGTTTGGTTAATCAGTTTGGATTACTAAATATCCTGATTTACAAACACTAAATCTGGATAATTTACTTGCCAATTATGTTTTTTTCCCAAATCCAAACCTGGATAAGAGTAAAAACAACAGTGGACTTTCACAATCCTTTTCTTTGTTATCCAGGATTGGTAAATCAGTCTGGATTACTAGTATCCTAATTTACAAACACCAAATCTGGATAATTTACTTGCCATGCAGATGGCTTTTTTCCAAACCCAAACCTGGATAATAAGCAAAATCAAGAAATAATGTAACAAACCTTCATTATCCAGATTTGGTAAATTACTCTGGGTTTTTAGAGAATTACATGTATACCAGTTAACATAACCTAAATCTGAATGTGTTTGCCTCTCCTAATTAATCCAAAGTTCTGTTCCACCTTCTTGAAGAATATCCAATAATTAATGGAAACAATAAAGATTACTGAGTGTATAAAATAGATACACCCCACTATAAAATTAAGGTGTGCTGAACAGTGTTTAGGCATCTTTCCAAGCAGTGCCAACCCATTCTCCATCAACAATGGACACAATGCTATTGAAATGGATTGTCTCCTTCCTTTGTGCTACACTGACTGCATTGGAGGCTTCCAAATTCCTCTCAAATTCTAAGTGGGATATTTGGGTTCGGTAATTCACAGGTTTTCCATTGCAGGAACTGCAGCAACAGAGAACATGAACTGTTTTCTTGGCAGAACAAAAGCAGAGAGAGGATAGCTGTCCTTTTCCTCCCTCCGCCATGTTTGCAGCTTGAATTACAAGCCAGACAGCGGTGTCATTCATTAATGACACTTCAGGTGTGTTTACAAGAAGTAACATTTGTTTTGAACCAATCAGAGCGAATCACGGCACGGCAAAAATAGCGGGAAATATTACTGCTAGTGCATTGTGTCATGGCGGCTGTTCGGGCGAAGACGTATCGTTCTTCTCTAAAGGCAATGGTTTCCTCCCCAGTTTGTGATGAAGAGGAAAATTCTGACCTAGATTCATCTTGCAGCATATTATCGGTAGATGAGAGCGAGAATAGTCCACCTCAATCTCAAGTGACGCCAGTGATGCTAAAAAAAACTACGAGCACGGGTTTTACTCCGAGCGTGGTGGCCATGGATCAAAGAGAAGATGTCGAAGATCCAAGAGGTAAGTTCCCGCCAAAACAGTTTTGCTTTCTGACTAATCAACTTCTTCTGCCCGGTTCTTAGTTTCTTTTGTTCTTGCTTTTTTTTTTCAGACTGGGATGTTCAGCGTGTCAAGGTCTGGGCAAAAGCGCTATTTAATGATGAAGGCATAGCTAGAATATTGTAGGAAGAAGAAATCGAGGGGCGTACACTGCACTCTGAACGCATCTTGTCCGATGCATCGATGGACAACCTTGGATTATCAACAATTGGAAAGAAGGACAAATTTGCCACTGCCGTCCAGGATCTTTTCGGTAAATTTATCAAAGTCACAATAATGATAATACAGTCAGTTTTTATTTTTGTGATTTCTTCAAGTTCTGAATAGACCCTTTCACGGTTTCTGGCGCCATCTTTGTTGTGGGCAAAATTTACAGCCAATGTATGGGAAAAGTTAGGAGTTCGAAGCACAATAATTTAAAGAAAATTAACACTCTGCAATTTCTATGAATAACAAGGTAAACGTACCTAGCAAAAGATTTAATGGGTTAAATGTGAAGGACACATACATGCTGGGAAGCGAGAAATCGCATTTCTAGTTTTTCATACAAATGCTCCTAAACTTCTTCGCGCTAACGGCGGCTCAGTTTTCAGACAAATGTATGTAAAAACAAAATCCTTATGTTTTTCCAGCGAGTTTACATTCCTCAAATTTGGTCAGTAAACTCTTTTACCCGGTATCTTGAGTTTGTAATTAAAAAATATTTCGGAATTAGAATTTTCCGTGAATTATTAGACATTAGATTGCTCACTTTTCCCATACATTTATTGTAAATTTTGCTGTGTTTGCCCCCAAACAAGATGGCATCAGAAACCGTGGAAGGGTCTATTTTGCTTATCTGCAAAACAAGGTGACATTTGCAAATATTTTGTGCATATATTGTGTTCCCATAATACCAAACTGGTTTAATTAGTTTATAATCTAGAGGTGCTTCCAAAAACTACAGCAAAAAATACTGAGATATACCAAAATGGTTGCTTCTTCTTGCTGATATGCATGCACTACTTGAGACTGGAGACCAACTTACTTTGAGTGAGATTGCACCGTTACATTTAGTTAACTTTCCAGTGAGTTTAAAACGAAAACTGAACGGTCTCATGCCGTAATTAAATACACAAATTCATAAGTTTTAAAGGAGAGTATAAATTACAAACCTGTACCTTTTCTGCAGGGCAGAAAAGACCTTGTTTCCTAATGTAATGAGAATTACATGACAGTTGGGAATTTTTCTACAGGCAGTGTTGTTAATCACAAGCGAAAAAAATCCAAGCTAGTGTGTACAGAAAGGTTTGAAGATATCGACAGAATTCTTACAAACAAGGAAAAGCACACATTGACCTCTTTAGACCGCAGTGTCTACAATACGAAGTAAGTTGGATTAAAACATATTGATGCCCCAGTTGTGTTGTGATTTTCCTTAGGTGACCTACAAACTATTGATTCTCTTTGCTATTAACACATCCATGGAAATGCTGAAAAATGGTTTCATTTGTTAGAGTTAATCTTATTCCCTTTTATAGGTGTTATGCAGAAAGAAAGAAAAAAAGTTCAGTTGTGATAGAATTCTGGATACCCTCATAATCTCATTTTGCATTCTTAGGAAGAAGAAAATCATTGCTTTTGCTAGGACTGTCTGGCCTGATGATCAACCCACCCCTTGGTTTAGAAACAGTGCAGAAAATTCAAAGAAGCTCCAAGAGATAACGAAGCAGTTGGCTGAAGATGAATCTTACACATTCCCCAGAGCAGGCTTAGGAATAAAAGCCATTGATGAAATTATTAGAAAGTACATGCAAGAGAGAAGGCTGTCTTAAAGTTTTTGAATAGGTCTCCTTCCAATTAAGGTATGACGGAAGAAAAATTGGTGTTTCTGTTCCAAGTGAAATTGTGTACAAACCATCAATGCTAACCCCAATAAAGTATATATCGTCTGAAAGCTATTTTTGAATTTTGTCTTAGTCATATAGACCATAATAAGCAATGTCAACATTTTGTTTGTGATTCTGACGTGCAACATTTGGTTTATTCCTGAGCATGTTTACATGAACACCTAAACTTTAATGTGGAATTTGATCTACACATATTGGTTTAAGAAACAGTGTCTCTGATTTTTCTTTTGATGCTCCATTTTTTAAGAATTTTTAACTTAAAAGAGGAGTTTATAGTGCTTTTTCAATTTTACAAAATAATGGAGCAATAAAAGAAAAATCTGAGACACCGTTTTTTAGACCAATATATGTAGATCAAATTCCACACAAAAGTCTAGGTGTTTCTTGTAAACGTGTTCTTGAATAAACCTAATGTTGTACAACTTCAGAATCGCAAGCAAATGCTAACATTGCTTATTATGGTCTATATTATCAAAACAAAATCCAAAAATACAATCTATACTCAATTATCTTTCAGACGATATACTTTATTGGGGTTAGCATTGATGGTTTGCACACAATTTCACTTAGAATGCAAACACCTGAATTTTCCTTCTGTGATACCTTAAGAATGCATTTTGATGTTTAAAGCCAAGGAATGCTGTACAGGTGTGTGATAGGCATGTCCATGTAGTGGCCTTAAGATGAACATGTACAGGTAGCACTGAGCTTATTGGCTGGTTTATTGTATAATTAAATGTTTGACCGTTAAAGGAATACTTGGACTGCATTCTTTATTTTCTTTGCTGTTATTGACTTCGATAAGATGGAGATCTCATTAATCTCAGACTTGACATAAAATGTTTCATACAGGGAGGTGCCGTAATCCTTGGCTGGGTATACCATTTATTATTCATGGGTATCCCATAAATCCCTGACTGGTGGTGATCTCATTTTCCAAACATGGAGATCTCATAATATTTCAGTGATTTGTAACGACATTTTCCAAACATGGAGATCGTGTGTATCCCAGATAGGTTATCTTATTTTCCCAACCTGGAGATCTCACAAATTTGATACTGGTTATTCCATTTTCCGACAATGGAGATCTCAAAAATCCAAGAATGAAAATGTAATTTTCCAAATATGGAGACAATATTAATCCTTGAATGGATTTTTTATTTGCCAAGCCTGGAAAATGGAAATAATATCCTGTTCTGGATAATTTACTATCCAAAGTTGTATTTTTTATTAATCCTCTCCTGGATATTGCAATTTCCTTTTTTTTCCAGTCCTGGCTATATAAGTTTGCCAGGCTTGGAATTTGTCTTAACCCTCACTGGATATTTCTTGATAAACCAAACTTGGGGAAGTTGCATTTTCTCCAAACTTGGTTTTTTCTTGAAAACCAGGAAATATCCAGGCGAAAACCAAGTAAAAACTGGATTGGATTTTTCAAATTTTTTCCTGTGCCCCCTCCCTCTGATAAGCCAATCAATTGTCTCATCAATTACGTTAAACAATTTTATTGTTACATTGCTCGACAGCACATGTATGTTTTTTTCAAGGGACCATCCATTGATTGGTTGTGATAATTGATGTATAATTTTTCTAATTCTAGCATAGAGGTGGGCGAAGATGTGATGAATCAGTCAAGTAACTCCAAAAATTTTCCTTCATATGTTTCCTAGGCTGGCATAAGGTCATGGAATCCATTGACTCTGCTTTAGAGCTTGGCTATGACCCAGTTAAGGTAGGATTAAGGTTAAATATAATGTGGCAAAAGTGACAAAATAATTTTGAGGATTACCGGCATTTTAACACACTATGGAATAAATCAAATTGGCTGCAGCCTGGAGCCTTGTCTTTCACCTACTACAGATAATCACAAGTTACAACCCTTTAACTCCCATTAAGTGACCAAGATAGAATTTCTCCTTACATTATCAATACAATATCAAACTGACAAGTGAAGAGAATATAGAATATCAATTAGGAGATTATTAGTTGATCCAATTTTAAATTCTCTGAACTAGCATCACAAGAATTATGTGGCAGACAGAAAGGAGAATTACTAAATAAATGAGATCTTGGGAGTGAGTGGTTTAAAGAAACACTCTAGTTATCAATTTCTCCATCAGTATTTTCAAGTTTTAATTTTTTTGTTTATTATGAAAGGTGATTGGCTGCGTGTGACTAGCTCAAGATAAATCAAGAAATGAAGTATACCTAACATAATAGTGACACTTTGTTAGATTAATACAGCTGTAAGATATTTAATGTCAATTTTTGTGTTAATTGCCTTATGTGATATTTCCACCAGGTGAATTGTGTGGTAATGAGAGGATTGAATGAAGATGAAGTCTGTAACTTTGTGGAAATGACACAGAATAAGGTAGAACTCAAAATATGTTATTTAATGTATAGTAGTGGGTAGGGATTATTATTTATTTAAAGGGTATCTAGTTGGTTGTAAAAGCATTCAAGGTAAATTGTGCAGAATAATTTAATGTTTTAACCCTTTAGCTCCCATAAGTGACTAAAACAGAATTTCTCTTTACGATATCAATACAATATCAAGTAGAAAAGTGATGAGAATATAGAAAAATTTCAGTTTGAGGATTATTAGTTGATCCAATACCAAATTCTCAAAACTAACATCACAAGAATTACTAAAATGAGATCTTGGGAGGTAAAGGGTTAAATGAATCAAATTATTAAAAATTTTTGAAAATGTAAAAAAGGTTTAAGATCAGTATTTCACTGTTAACTCATATGTAATTTTTTTTATCATACCAGGTTATAGATGTGAGGTTCATAGAATACATGCCATTTGATGGTAAGTTCAATGATAATGTATTTATTATTAATATAAACCCTTTCACTCCCAAGATCTCATTAGCAATTCTCCTTACTGTCTGCGATACAATTCTTATGATGCTAGCTGTGAGAATTTTTATTTTGGATAAACTAATAATCCCCTAATTGATATTTTTGTTACTCTCGTAACTTGTCTACTTGATATTGTATTGATATTGTAAGGAGAAATTTTTATCTGCTTACTTATTGGAGTTTAAGTGTTATTTTTACAGTTAAAAGTAAAAATGAGACACTAGTTAAGTATTAATTTAATACTGATTTTAATTATTGTGGCTGCTTTTTCTCAGGTAACAAGTGGAACTTCAAGAAGTTTGTTCCATTCAGTGAGATGTTGGAGAGCATATCTCAGAGATGGCCAAATGTTGAGAAGGTGTCAGACCATCCTAATGATACCTCAAAGGTATGAAAAGTATGGCATATTGACTGGCAAGTTGCTTTTAGTTAGTTAGTCAGTCAGTTCATTTAATAGTTTGGTTCCTCAGTCACCCATTCAGTTGGTGAAACAGTCAATCAGCCAGTTGATGACTGTCAGTCTGTCAGACAGTTGATGCTTGGTATCTGACAAAGGGCTAACACTTGAAATGTCAGCTCTGGAAACTATTTATGGTAGCCAATTTAATTTATCAACTCAGTGGATAAAACCAATTGAAAGTATGCAGATCATTCAATGCTTAAAGGAGGCAGTCAAACAACCAATTGATCAGGCTGTCCATCTGCAAAAAAGCTGGTTCTTAGCTAGTGAGCCCTTTGTTTAGTCTGTAGTTAGTTAGTAAATCCATCTGTCAGTCTGTCAAACAGATGGTTTGTTAATTAATTAGATGCATTTAGTTGGTAGCCAGTCAACTGTTAGTTGGTCAATCAAAGCCTTCAATAAATTTTGAAATCTTTGTACTATCATGCTGTGCAATCCTACATTACTTTTCAATGTAACCTGCTGTTAAAATGATCCTTCTTTGTGTATGTTTTGCTCAGGCATACAAGGTTCCTGGTTTTGCTGGTCAGTTTGGGTTTATCACCTCCATGAGTGAGCATTTTTGCGGAAGCTGCAACAGGCTGAGAATCACAGCAGATGGGAATTTAAAGGTGCATTGTTTTTTTCAATTTCATTCCTGTACTTTGAAGATTCAACATTAAATTTATTGCATTCCATGTAGATGACTGTAGGCATCTTATGAACATTATTTTTATTATTTGCTTTTCATTCATATTCTCAAGGTTTGTTTGTTTGGTAACTCTGAAGTATCTTTACGAGATTCTCTGCGAGCAGGAACCAGTGAAGAGGAGCTTTTAGAGATCATCGGTGCTGCAGTAGGGAGGAAGAAGAAACAACATGCAGGTGTGTATACAAGAAGGAGTCATGAATATTACCAACATTGTCAGATGATGCATTTAAACTGAGAGTTGCAGACTGCAACAGATCAGTCCTGTGAGCCAAGTGGACTACAAAATGAGAGATTATCTCCAGTCTGATTTCCATAGCATTAACCCATAAGAGTGATTAGCATCTAATTTCTCCTTACCATATCACCCCTGAATCAAACATTAAGGTCAGGAGAATAAAGAACTGATCACCAATTAAAGAAGCTCTTGATTGTTAGACAAATTCTCCTTGTCGGTACCCTAGGAAATGTTTAGAGAACAGTATGGAGAATATGCATGAGGATGTAAAGGGTTAAGTTTTCAATGAGTAGACAACATAACTATTCTTCCCCATGGAAAGGATGTAAGATTTCCATGACAATTTGACAATACCCATTTATACTCATTTAGAGGGAATAAGAGCACTGTAAGATTAGTGGTTTGCCTTGTTCAAGAACAAGACTTGATTTTACCTTTTAACTCCCAAGATCTGATTGTTAATTCTCCCCTCTTGCTGCTACACAATTCCTTGTAAATAAGTTATGAGAATTTGGTGTAAGATCAAGATAAAACTCCTTTTTGATAAGTTTGAGTATTATTGTGAACCTTTTGCTAGAAAACATATGAATATCATAGGAAGACATAACATGTTAATCAGTTCTTTTTTTTTTTTTTTTTAACAGCTTTATTGACCACAACACATGTTACATGTTAGTTCTGGGAGTTAAAGGGTTATTAAGCAGACAACAAAGTGACTGTTGTTTTAATTTCAGAACAGTACTTTGTTTGCCATGCAACGAACAGTACTTTTGTATCCTGTTAGCAGCATAACCATATTTTACTCAGTCTAGCAGTCTCACCATTTACACTATTGAAACTAACTGTTTATCACTGTCTCCTCTCACAGGAATGTTTAACATCGCTAAACAAAAGAATCGCCCAATGATTCTCATTGGCGGGTGACAACCAAACAGGTAAAATTTTTTGGGAGGGGTATATTTCATTTTCACTAGTGTGGCTTGTAATCCCCTATTTGCTCTACATGCTAAGGTTAGTCATGCAGTCTGTCAGTAAATTTTTTTTCAATAATTCAGGCAGTCATTCCGTCAATCATTAGTTAGTTATCAGTCAGTTGGTCAGAATCAGGTAGTCGTTTGTCAGTGAGTCAATTGGTCAGTCAATATATCATGAAGTTATTCAGTGAGTCGGTCACTTATTCTTTCAGGATAATTTGGTTTCATCAACTGAGTTGATAAATGTAAATTGGTCATAGTTAAGAGTTTCAAAGCTGACGTTTTGAGCATTAGCCCTTTTCTGCTCGAAAACGTCAGCTTTGAAACTCTTTACAGTGGCCAATTAATATTAACTAATGAATTCAGTTAATAAAACCAAATTACCTTGTTATACTCCCCTACAAACACAGCACCACAGTTTCTTTAGAAACTCACCCCCTTTACGCACTTATTCTTTCAGTCAGTCACTCATTCAATAAGTCTGTGAATCAGTCAGTCAGCAGTTAATGGTCCAACCAGTAAGTCAGTATTAAAATCAAAATTGAATCTATTGGGAATAGAACCATGGACTTTTAGATGTTTGGTACATGTTTCAGTCCTAGTGTCTTTAAACTTAGTGTTCTATAATCTTTCCCACAGAAACTACATCCATTTTCAGATGTACAAGAAGTATGTGGCATGGCAGATGAGCCAGGTTTTTATGGGTTATACTACTTAAAAAGTAGAGCAATTTTTATTTGAATAATCAGTGTTTGCAGTACTTTTGCTCTAGCTGACCAGCTGCTCTAAATTGAAAAGAGCTCTAACTAACTGTAAACACCAATAGACAGAGGTGCACTGGCAGATAAGCAGCACTGGCAGTAGCCCACACCGGCAGATGAGCTGCACTGACTGATAAGCCTAATGAAAATGATTAACCCTTAACATGCTAATTTTCTCCAAACTATTTTCTTTACATTTCTTAATATAAGGTGCTGACATGACCTCAATGTTAAATTTGGCGGCAATACTATTAAGAGAAATCAGATGCATGTCACTCTAAGAGTGTAAAGGATTAATGTGTTAGTTTGCTTGAAAGACTTAGGAATTTTCATAAATTGTGTTTTTCATAAAATTTCATAAAAAGAGTAAATTTATGCAAATTTGCAGCACATTTTCAAGATGTTCTTGCAGAAGAGCCGCACCCTTATTTGTTACAAAATTTTTGGGTGTGGCTTACCATATCCACCAGTGTTTTAATTTACATTAGTTTGCTATTATAACAAGGTAAATACTATCACAAGGATAGTTGATGAATCATTTATGCAAAAAGATACTGAGGTGTGTAAATGTTTTTTATGTAACTGTTAAATGACGATTCAAAATAGTCCACACATTTAGTGATCGTTATATTCGTATAAAATATAGGTGTACATATCTGTGGAAGAAAATAATTATAGTGTAATTGTATTGTCACTCGAACACATTGATATTGAATGTACATTGCATATATCTACTCAAAGTATATGTTAAAAATTATGGAATTAAATTTATCTCGCCCAAGGGTTCTTACGTATATGCAGACAGAGGAATCATGCATGCATTTGACAAGAGTAAAACACATGAGTTGTGAACCATCATCCTTTAATGATACTGTTAATTATGAAATAATTGGTTAATGTTTTGAAAAAATATTATTTTTCTGTCCTCAAGCAATGTTATGTGCATGTGTGAATTTAAGATAGTGAATGATATTTTTTTGAAGGATGCAGAGTCCTTACGGTTATCCCTTTACACCCGAACATCAGTATGTATATTCTCCATACTGTTCTCTATACATTTCCTAAGGTGCTGACAAGGAGAATTTGTCTATTAACAATCAAAGCCTCTTTATTTGGTGATCATTTACTTTATTCTTCTGACCTTACTGTTTAATTCAGGAATGATATTATATAAAGAAACTAGAAGCTAGTCACTCTTATGGGTTTAGGGTTGATGCACTGGCCAGGGCCTGGTTGTTCAAAGTCTGTTTGGCACTAACCCAGGGTTAAATTTTAATCTGGATTTCTGTATAATTTCCTCGATTCATTTTAGGAAATCCAATCATCAAATTGTAGTCAAAGGATTGTTACTGAATTTTCTTTTAAAGCTTTCAAATCTGAAATCAGATTTCACAATAACCCTGGGTTATCTTAACCCAGCTTTGAACAACTAGGCCCTGGACTCTGGATAGAGAGGTCTGGGTTCCAGTCGTGGTTCTGTCACACCGTGAGAGCACTCCAGGTCTAAGTCAATCAAAGTACAAACATTTTATATGTTTTAACTCATTTACACTTGTTAATTGACTAGTTAGTATTCATAATTTAATCAAAGAATTTTTACAAAGTGAGTATTTTTCTTACTATCTATCACAAACTTGTCAGAAAGGCATATATTTTAAGTTATATACCATGATGATATTAATATTATTATTATCAAGATCATCATCATCATCATCGTTACTATTATTATCATTATTGAATTTTGAGGAAAAAAATTATTACTAGGAAATATATGATTGTAATTTGTTTGTGTGAAATGAAAACCTCAAGGATTAAAGTTTTGAACAGGCGGAAAATTTATTATTGTAATACAGCCTGCACGTAAAGTAGGTACACTTTCTAACGAGTAAGGGCTAAATTTTTTTTTTCGCCCTCCCTCGCTAAGGCAAGCCACGCACAGGCTGTGCCTATCATAAGTAACAATCAGATCTTGTGAGTTAAAGGGTTAAGATGTACTTTTAAATAAAATGAAACTACACTGAACTCTGTTGCCATTGATAATTTTAGAAATAACGTTCTTATGTCTGATGATAAAAAAATGATCTCTTTAGGATTAGAGCGATCTCTATTTATCTAACTGTTGAAAATATTTGAAACTACACTTGTTGTGCTTTACTTCACTCTGGGATTACTCTGAAAAACGCGCGCCGCCATCTCGACCTAACGGTATTCCAATCAGATGTAACAACGAATCCGCCATACTCAAACTTAGGGTGCATTCCTTTAGGAGGATCAGGATTTGGATTTGCGATCTAAGATCACACAGATCACGGTGCATGAAAGGAACGGAGTTTTAGACGAGCTCTCAGAGAATTCCAAAAAGTGCGCTATTTTAAGACTTGCGTATGCATGTGGGTTACTGAGATCTTCCCTGAATGGCTCATCTAACTGCACGGGCTTTTAGCGCGCACAATTTTTCTAATTAGCACTATTCATTAGAAGCACATTTTTTCATGGTAAACTCAAACGATGGAATTAAAACAGAAGCAAGTGATTATGATATGGATACTTGGGAACCCTGAATGCCTGCGAACAGTGGCCGATCGATTTAATATTACAAAATCGATTTTATTTCGTGTTTATCGCAGAATTTGTGGAGCGATTGCCAACAACCTTTCCGGTCAATTTACGAAGCACCTATTTGTTTGAAATTGAGCACCGCTGGGCAAAATGATTAATTTCGGATCCTTCACCCAAAGGAATGCGTTGGATCAGTGATCCAATGATCAGTCTTTAGATCACGCAGATAAGTGATCCGATGAATCCTTGTCCAGAGTGGATTTGATCGATCACTGATCTGAAAATGGATTTGCTCGAAAATAACGTTACAGATCAGAAATCCTGATCCGGATTCTCCCAAAGGAACGCACTCTTAAATTGCCAGTCACGCTTTCATCTGTCCCTTTATCATACATTAATAATTTATCTTTTCCTGATGCCTTAGATGTTATTATTTATTGTTTTGTTTTTTTGTTTGTTTCTCTTGTTGTTGTTCTTTGCTGCCTTCGTTGTTGTTATTGTTTGGCTTTTTTGTTTGTTTGTTTGTTTTGTTTTGCTTTTTGTTTTTAACTCTAAAACCATTCTTAAATTCCACTGTTATTTTACGTAAGCTGGAATGACAGCCGTGATCGTATAGTGGTTAGTACATTGCGTTGTGGCCGCAATAACCCAGGTTCGAATCCTGGTCACGGCACTCATAAAACAGTTTCTTTTTTCTCCATCTCCTTTTTCTTCCTCTCATTTTATTTCTACCCCAGTAAATGCTCTATGTTATTTTTAATTTTTTTTTAATTGTTTCTTCGTTCTCTTTTGGTGCTTTCGAAGAATGCTGATATTTTGTTCCGAAATGATATGAAATACAGTGACTGTTAAATATCACAACTGCTTGTCGAGTGAGTGATCTGACAATGTCTATTTAACAGCATCCTGTGAACAGCAGTGGAAAATGTTTGAAAAAGTGAATGAAGATAACTAAAAATTTGAATGAACGGCAAGGGTTGACTTCAGGTAACTAGAGAGTGGAGTACTCAGCTCATTCTACTTCTTTATAGCTGATATTATTCACGATTCTATTCTCTTTCGCAATTATTCTATGCCTGTCCTCGTTATCAAAAGCAAAGACGTCATGAAAATAATCATAAGACAAATTCACCAAACTGGAGAGGCACGTGGCAAATTAGGTGCAGGCGTGCTCATGCTTTGTGGCAGAACAGTTCACACGCACGCTCCATGTCCTCCCAAGAGCGAGCGCGCTACATTGCTGTTAGGCCTGTTCCAAACGTCGTGCTACTGCCGTGCCGAACTCAAATGAAATAGTAATTTCGATTTAAGCACGGCAGTAGCACGCCGTTTGAAACCATTAAGCGCGGCACGGCTGAATTAGGTTCTGCACGACTACTTAGCGCGGCAGGCTTTGTCGTGCCGCACGGCAGTAGCACGACTTGGTTTCAAACGTTGTGCTACTGTCGCGCCGAACTCAATTCATAAATTAATTTAACGGATTTTGCATTATTTGCATACTATTACGCATGCGCACTAATAAAAAAAGACAAATCTGCCCGTTTTGCCCGAAAGCTTGAGAGAAGAGGAATCCGACGGTGACAATAAATTGCTTAGGGTTAGGGTTAGGGTTAGGGTTTGGAAACGCCGGCACGATCGTAATACAGTAACTTGCTGGCTCTCGTCAAGGGAAACCAGAAGAAGAATAAATGAAAAAACTTTCAAAAGTAATCCTCTCCTTGCAATAACAGTATTCAATATGGACTGTTGCATTCGCCTGCGTTGCCTTCTGGCATTTAAAATTGTCTTAAACAAAACAAACTTCTCGCGCTCTTCGTTAAGGTTTCCCTCCGCCATTTTGGATGGGGCGATACCGCTGGATGGATGGTTTGTTTTGTCTTTTGAATTTGGCGCGACTGCATTAGGTTCGACGTTTGAAACCGCTGCCGTGCTATCGTCGTGCCACTGCCGAGCCAAATTCATTTGAGTTCGGCTCGGCAGTAGCACGACGTTTGGAACAGGCCTTAGAAAGCTCATTTTGTGAGCACTCGTTCTGGTGTCGTGGATGCACTATTCCTCGGACGGGGCTCAAGAGTTTTTCTTCCAAACGTATTCCTCGGACAAACCAGGAGGGAGAGTAGAACGGAAAACATTGGAACGAGTTTCCGTTTTCATTTTATCCTCAAGGATGTCTTGTGTCTTTAATGCGGAGCGGACTCGTCAAAGAGGACTACTGAAAAAGAAAAATTTACGAAGAGTAAAAATAGACATTAGTTAATAGTAAGAAAAAAAAGTGCTGTGACCAGGATTCGAACCTGGGTTATTGCGGCCACAACGCAATGTACTAACCACTATACGATCACGGCTGCCACTACAGCTCACAAGATCCTTTCAAATAGACAAATCATGTCCAGAATGTTTTCAAACAGACAAATCATATGTATCCTGGCAAGAATAGAGTCAATTAACTCCATACCTTCTCCCAAACACATTCATACTTGCAGGAGATTATAAATTTCTGTATCTACTAACGCCACTGTTCTTACAGTGATAGTTCAGTGCCAGTGTTCCTCTGGTCAAGGACAGAGGAACATGCTGAGTGGCAGCCAATCACGTCCTGTACATTAGGAATCTTCGACCAATCACATCCACTCGATTTCAATAAACCAAACGAGTGGATGTGATTGGCCAGTTTGTGAACTACACGTAACAACAACAGATCTACAGCGCTTCGTTCTCTAACTTTTGAGGACGCGATTTAAAAAGTCATTCAGGGGAGTGTGAGATCAACAGAGAAATCGCGTTTCTAAGATGTTTTATAAGACTGTTTAGAGCAGTAAGCTTCCAAAAATTGTTCTTGGAAGAGGTGTACATGCTCGATCGTTTTGCCTTCGAGGTTTTTCTTTTTGTTTATATCTTTTCGCCATTGATCGCGAGAATGCCGAAGTTTAGACTTCTTACCAAGAGAGATCCGACGCTTGGCTACACAAGAGAAGTGGATGAGGTGTTCAAGAAGAATTCTGAGCAGCAGGAAAAGTGAATGCTCCGCAACTTGATTTCTCATTCTCCCGAAGAGGTAAACTTAAACAATTCAGATTTGTTACTTTAATGTTTAAAAAAATATTTAAAGAGCCGATCAAAAAAGTCAGGAGTCACGCTGAGAAACGTTCTCAAATGCCTTGTTTGTGATCTACGCGTGCATTAGGCTCCTACCACGCGCCACGTGTTTAAGCGTGATCATGCACTCTTGCGAGAGGGTTGCGCTAAGTGTTTCTATACTTCAAAGTTCACTGTTTGAAAAATACAAATTTTTTGCATCAATTGTCTGTAATGAACATAGAAGTATAGAGGTGCATAAAGCATCGCTCTCCTAAGTGTCCACGATCGCCCTTGAATGTGTGGTGCGCGCTAACAGCCTGATGAACGCGTGGGTGACAAGCGAGGCATTCGAGAGCTTTACTCAGCGCGATTCGTGTCGTTTTGCCACATTTCCCTGACACAAGTCTCAAAATTCCTTAACAGAGACAAAAAATTTACTCAAAAACAGCTCCAGAGTAAAGTGCTTCATCAATCGCCAAACAACCTCTATGACAGCCGTAAAGGCAGTCAAATGGGTGAACATATGCATGTAACCAGTCTTTTGTGACTGATGAAAGTAACACTTCCTCTTGAATTCATTCCTTAGAAGAAGAGTTTGAGGAACTAACTATTCCTTCTTGCCTTGCGGGCGGCATGTGCCTCTCTAAAGGAATCCCCTTTTTTCCACAGAGAGCTTACAGAGAAGAATGGGCGCCTTCCTTGGTCGGGAAGGCGCCCATTATTCTCTGTTTTGGATCCCGCAGCAAAAGGGGATTCCTACACAGAAGTACAGGCAGTCCGCAAAAAGAAGAATATGAAATACATAATTAAGTGAAAATTCGTTTTTGGAACGCTGTTGAAAAGTATAAAACAAAAACAAAAAACAAAAGAAAAAGATTGAAAAAAGGCAACAAACTTTCCCTCTGCTTTATTAGGGGCTTGGGACCTTCTAGCAATTGCGCTAGGCAGCATTAAAAGTTTGAAGATTTGAATTTATGATGGCATTTCCTCCACCAAGGGAACCATTGCCCAATCCTCAGGGGCTAGTTGCCCACTGAGGGAGCCAGGTTAATTGACCGCCACCCAGCACTCGGCGTTGTTCAAGCAAGCTTGAACGGAAAAAAAAGTTAAAATAAATAAACAAATAAACAAAAATTATATAAGTCAATCTGTCTTCTTCTTTTTATATCCTTTGTTGTTTTTAAGGTTTTCCCTCCATGTCTCAAAGCTCTCGGTCATTGTGTTACAATACCAGTTTCCAAAGTATTGTTTATGATTTTCAGGGTCTTTCTTCTTTCCACACTTGGGGCAAACCATGTTATACAAGGATCGCTTACGACTACTGCTTGTCTTTGGTTCCTGGGTAGTCCTTGTTTCATCTTTTTGCTTTGGGTTTGCTGATGGTTGAGATTGAGACTTTTGTTGCCAAGATTGAGGCTGATGGTGTTGTAGTTGTATTTTGGATTGTATTGGAACAGGGGGAAATCTTCTAACTACTGTTGGTGGCTGTAAGAAAGTAACAGGAGGAACAGGAGCTGGAAGAATTGGTATCGGTTGGCAAGCTTTTGAAGTTTGACCTCTGAGAATGGCTGTCCCTGTGGCATTGGTTGGTAATACAAATTGAAAGGGCACAGGATAGTTGACTTGTGGCAGAGACGGAGGCAGTGGTATGGCTGCTGGTAAAGGTGTCTTTGATGCTGCTGGTTCAGTTCGTTGAGGTAGTCCCTGTTTAAGTATTTCTTGTTCTTTCTTCTTTTGTCTCTTGATATACCACTGACTTAATGTTGTTTGGTTTATATCTGGTAGCTGAATCTGTGTCTCTCTCATCACCATGCCATTGTTCATAACACGTTCTTGTATGCCTCTGTAGTCTTTACACACAAGAGACCAACGGTTTGTTGTTTTTTTCTTTGATTTCTCTGGCCCAGGATACAGATTACACAGTTGAGATATAATTGCCTCAGTGTACCTGTTACAATCTGGCCATTGGGCTGAAGCTCTGTTGGAGCCTAGAAAACATCTTAAAGAAAGAAAAACCAAATTACATGAAAAAAGAGTTCTGTGTGATATTTACAACATTAGCCGTACAGTAGCTCACCTCCTAGTACTGTCCAGCCCTGGTACAACATTGGTACTCCTTCTCTTTGGAGCTTTAAGCTTTCCCTTCACCAGTGTAGTGCGCTGTCGTGGAGCAAATGTTGTTGGTTGTTGGTCATATTCATGAAGGCTTTTCCACAGTCTGATGATTTCTTTGGCTTGTGTATTGGACAAGGCCATATTACCCTCTCTCAGAGAAACCAAATATGCTGCTAAAGCCTGAACTTCTCCATATCCCTGAATGTTGTCAGGCCCAGCAGAGTCCTATGAACAAATTAATTGTAATAATTCAGAGTTTACTTCCTGATTCCTTGTATAAAGTACTACAAAATAATACTATAAACTTACCTCTGCATCACTTCCAGCAAGCTCAGCAGAGTCTTCATCAGAAGTACTGGCAGCATCTGAGTCTAAATGTAAATTCACATTTTCAGTTTAAAATTCAGGAAAGGCAGATTTTGTGTACAATGCACACTTACCTCTTTCATTACCCAAAGGCACAGTAAACACCTGCTCTGCAGGTGCAATTGTCTCATCTTCATCTTCATTAAATCCTTTATCTATTTGGTCTGGGTTAACATCTGAGAGAGGTTCTTCCTCCTGTTGTATCATATCTTCATCTTCTAGGGTGTTGTCCTTGAGAATCTCACCAGTCTGATTGAAGAGATACTCAACTCCTATCATTTCACCTGTATAGATTCCAATATTCTGAACATTGGGCTTGACTTTCTTACCAAGGACATCTTCACTTAGCTCATTCACAGCATGTATTAATAATCCATTGTAGCTTTGAATGGTCCTAATTCAGTACTTGAAACTGCAGCAGAAGAATGATCAGAATTCCATCTCATCAGGCCATCTAACAAGTAAGCTTGAAAATGAATGTCACTTGCTGAAGTACCTAAAATAAATGAAAACAGTGTTATAGACTGTAGTATTTGGGACATGTTAAGTTTTTTACACAGATATTGTTGCCTGGTATGAATCTATTAATATGCAGGTGGAATGACTCCAAAGATGTTGAACCTCTTGCACATCTATAAGTTGGAAGTTGGACACCACCTTTAGTCAAGACCCCGGTTTTTGTATACAGTTGCACCCCCTCAGGGTCCTGGATGCATGGAATGTGGTTCTTTTGGTTGTCCCATATATTTCCCATACGCAGGTCTTGTCAAGCAAAGGTACTCCAGTAGTATCACATCCCTGGGGACCAGTAAATGTCAGTAATAGATCGTAAATCATTATCGTAGTGTCAACAATTCCCCGAGTTCTCCTACGGCAATGTAGAGCCAATTCTCTCCGTGTAATCTTTTCATTAATGGCTGCATCAGAAGGGTCAGCAACACCTTGAATCTGCAATTCACCTCTTTTGGCAGACTTCAATAAATCCAGATCTTCTTTGCTCCATTGGAAGATGCATTGTGATAGACGACCGACAAACACACTATAGAGTGGATGGGCCTCTGTGTTACATCCAGCAGAAATTCTTCTCATAAAGTGCCAAATATCAAGGCGGATCACTAAATTGTCCCAGAGTGAGAATAGCTTCTTAGCCGTGCCAGTGGAACAACAATCTCTGTCAACATAAAGGACCTCAGGAGGTGAGACACCAGCCAAAGAATATCTTCTCATTAGTCCATTTGCCATGTTTTCCAACCCAGTTCCTTCATTGACAGTCATCACCGACATGAGCACTTGTCCATTTTCATTTCCAACATTAGTGGCCCAGGAAGCAGTACCAGCACTACCTCCTGCAAGTTTTCTCACAATTTTCTTAGTAGAGTTCATTTTCAATATTCTTCCATAGACAGAGGTGATGGATGCTTTAACATAGTCCATTCTGGCCATGATGTCTAGGGCATACACTGTGAGCAGCCACTTGTACTTTGGCACTGGTACAAATTCTGGAGGCTCTTGAAAGTTAAGGGGACCAGTGAGCCCACTTTCGAATGCATTGGCAAAGTATTTGCAGTCAGTCAGATACTGGGCTGATTTTTGGAGCCACTTTTCACTGTGCTCTTCAGTAAGCTTCTTTTGTAATTGGGTTGAGCTGTTGCCAAGGCCCCTGTTTCTCAACAGTCTAATAACTCGGACATCACAAGCATACTGGTAGGTTAACAAAACTGGGAACTGAAGTTGATGGCCAGTATCCAGTTGTTTTATAATCTCAGGGCTCCAGCTGATAACCTTTCTCTTGCAATGCCTACACTCTAAGTACTCCGCAGCAAGGTTATAGTTGCTGTCAATGTCTATAACTTGCTTCACAGTACTGTATATCCCAGCACTGGTGAGTAGTTTCCTGTCGCAGCCTTCTTGTGGGCAATACAGAGTGACTTTCCAAAGCTTGTGTGGCATCCAAAGTAGCAGCCGTTGTGCAAAGTATCTGTCAAGTCGAGATGGTTGTGTGCTTATAAGAGATGGCTGAGGGGGATCCCACCATAACTTATTGACCCTAAAGAAGAGTAAATACACTGTAGTTAGAAAAGACTGTAATAGTAAGCTTGTATATAACATAAAGTAAACCAAGTCAAGAGAGCCCCGCTGAAGGCCCAAACCGAGGTTGTGTCCAATTAATGACATGGGAGGGAGCGGAAAGTAAGAGGTAAAAGCTGTTTTTACTAGCGACGGAGCTATTCTAGGTGGAAGTTGGCATGTTCTCCTGAGAGATTTGAAAGACTCCATTTCGTGCGTTTTGAAGGGTGTGCACTGTTTCGGTGCAAAACCAACATGACAGTTTTCCAGTGGCGGCTAAACACGTTTAGACTCTCCGTCTCGTATAGAGAACAGAAGCATATCCATGCCGAAATAGTCGTCCAGCAGTTTTATAATCACAAGTAATACAGTTACTTTGCTTCAAAATTTTTAATAAAAATAATATACATGGAAAAGTTACGCGCTTCTGATTACACCCCCGTCCCACACCTCTTCCTTACGAGCAAGAGATCGTGTTTCGCATTTGCGCAAGTTCCACGTGCTGCAAGAAGTTTGCTTTGTGCTCGCTTTGTGTGCTGCTAAATCAGGCAAGATTATGGCTTTTAAATTTCCTGTTCTTAAGGCCAAGACCATCGACTGTTCAGGTCTTCCAGTTCATGATTTCAAGTGTTTGACAAACAAGGAAATCATTGGTAAGGGCGCTTATGGTGCTGTGTTCACTGCTAACTGGCAGACTGTTCCTGATGCGGGTAGGAAATCGGCCGCTGCGGAGAAAGTCGTCGTTAAGAAATTGCTCGGCGAGGACATATTGGATAAGAAAACGTTTATAAAGGAAGCAAGAATCATTCAAGAGTTGAAACATCCAAACATTGTGAAGTTCAAGGGAATCTGCAACAACCCTTCGCCCTTATTCTCGAGTTCCCGCCCGCCGAGTGTAAATAATCCATTTCGCAAAATAAACATTTTTCGGAATTACTACATTCAATTAGCTTGGAAATTACTACATTAAGGAGGAGGTGACCAAGATCTTTGAGAATATACTATAATGTAATGTTTAAATGTATTTTCGTGACATGAAAGAGGTCACGCAAAATAGCAACTCTCCTAAAATTACTATTTTGCGAAATATATTTTAATACGGTTTAAGAAATGAGAGGAGGCCAAGATGTTCGGTGATATACTAATTTGTAATGTTTAAATGTATTTTCGTGACGTGAAAGAGGTGACGTTGTCACCGCAGGGTGAAAATAGTCCATTTCGCAAAATAGTAACTCTCCTAAAATTACTATTTTGCGAAATACATTTTAATATGGTTTAAGAAATAAGAAGAGGCCAAAATCTTCGTTGATATACTAATTTTTAATGTTTAAATGTATTTTTTTATGACATAAAAGAGGTTACGTTAGTCACCGCTGGGTAAAAATTGTCCATTTCGCCAAATAGTAACTCTCCTAAAATTACTATTTTGCGAAATACATTTTAATACGGTTTAAGAAATTAGAGGAGGCCAAAATCTTCGTTGATATATTAATTTGTAATGTTTAAATGTATTTTCGCGACATGAAAGAGGTCACGTTGTCACCGCAGGGTGAAAAATTCCATTTCGCAAAATAGTAACGCTCCTAAAATTACTATTTTGCGAAATGAATAAAAATCCTTCTTGTTAATGAAGGATTACTCCAAATTCCTTGTGAAAGTTTTCTTTACCTTGTTAGAAATTATATCTGCATTATTCCTTTAGTTTTGTTCTATCTCACCTGATTTCGTTTCGTTTCGTTTCGTTTCGTTTCGCAAAATAGTATAAGCCAACTGTTTCGCATGAAGCCTTTTAGTCTCTAATACAGAATCTGAAAGTGAAAAGTTCAGTGAAATCCGGCCGAATTGTGGCTCATAAAAACACGCAAATTTTTTCACATGACAATTAGAAAACAAACCGTTCAAGCATGTATTTTATAAATGAACGACAGCCGAATTTACCGGAATATGAAGATTGCTTGGAATAACAGCGCCGTAAAACTCGGCTGCAGTGACTGATGTGACCTTCAGCTCAACGCCACGGAAAGGATATCAGAGCATGCTCCTAGTTGTTCTCTCGAAGGACGGCCGATGTTATTTCTGAAGCTTTTTTGACTGCGATGACCGGAGGTCGCCATGATGAGCAAGCTGCGTTGGACCTCAGCATGACGCCGACATGATTAGTATTAGTTTTAACAATTACGCCAGTTTGGCTGTATTTGGCACAACGGATTGCGTGACAACAGACAAACAAAGTTACTTGAAGAAGTTTGAAGAGATTTCTTACGTCGTCCGTTTGTACTTTTCTCCTCTTCTTTACTCGGCGAGGCATCTTTTTCTTGATTTTTTTCTTGTGAGCTTTCGTCTCCATATTCGTCCCAGAGATCAAAATGATAAAATTAAATCGGATTCGGACCTTTCAAAAAAAGTTTCCTTATTCATACATTTTAGAATAAAGAGTAGCGATATAAAAACATGACATTTCGGCGACGACATGTCACCATTATCAAATGCAAATTATAACAAGATAGTGAACGTTATATATACAATAGTAAGTGACAAATTACATTAGAATAAACGAGGCGGGAATAAACAAAAGAATGGAAACATATTTTAAATAAACAGTTTCGCTGGAATGGAGTCATTTTGAGTGTTCAGAGTTGGTCTCTTTTTCCTTATCAAAAGCATCTCGTAAATAAGGCACTGCTCGTGAAGATTGGTAGGTCTTTGATTGTGTTTATCCTGTAGGTGTTTACCGATGACGGAATACTTATGCTCCTCGATGCGCAGGTGGAGGTGACGGCTCGTGTAGCCTATATAATTCGAATCACACGAATTACATTGAAATTCATACACAACGCATTGTTGGTTTACAAGTTCATACAACCAATTTTCATGATACCTCGAACTCTTTCCACGCTTCCAGTACCATCACTCGTTCTTCTTTCTCCTCTGCGTTTCTGAGAGATTTGCTGGCGCGTTCGTAAACAGTCCTGAAAAATAATATTCATAGTACAAACAAAATAGTGAAAGGTGAGGATTCGATTTCACAGATTTTTTGATAGCATTTGAAGCAGTAGAAACTATTTCAACTTAAATATTCCACCATGAATCCTCTCCTACAGGACAAATAAATTCTTCCATTGAGTTATCCGCTCTGGGGCTCTCCGCAAAGGTTCATCGGGCGTTGCGTGACTGCGGAAAAACTGCGAGTGTCGTGAATAGGATTCGTTTCTAGGTTGTTGCGGTATTAAACGCTCAGTCATAAGTACTAGAAGATCACGACTGTAAATCAGCCTCACGTTTAAATCACAGAACAATATTAGAATTTAAAGTACCCTATCAACGTCACTTCCGTTCTACATAACTGATCCATATTTTTACGTAGCCTTCAAAGAGAGGAACTTACACCACGTACGCTTGAAACAAATTTTGAGAATACGAATTTTAATAGTGAAGCATTTTCACGAAAAATGATGAATTGCGAAACTCTCGTGAAAACATAACTTCCGGTTTTAATCCACAGTAATTAAGAGGACCGCTAAATACGATGCCACTTAATAAAGGTACCACAAATTTGCATATCTGTCGAAGCTTATCCCAGTTTCGATGGCATAATAAAATTAAAGAGACCAGAAGTACTGTTACTCTTCCGAGATGGAATGGAAACACCGCGCAGCTTTTCCCTCAGCCGCCGTTTTACTAACTTGACGCCTGGAGCTGGCAACAAATAAAACAGAATATGCCGTGCGTTAAGTTAACTACACGCTTCATTGTAATACATTACCTCGGGCATATCAACGAACGGTTGGTTGACAGCCAATTCAAACAGCGCACGTGCCCTGTCAGTATCACCAAGAATGGTTTCCAGTTCGGTGTACTAAAAATAGAAAAAAGGAGAAAACAGAGCAAAGGTTTCATTAAAAGCCGACTGCCAGCGGTTCACTATCGTCTTTTTACATATCTAACACATAGTCTCTTTTGACTGCTACATTTAATAAAGATTTCGTCGGTTTAAGTTCGTTCCCTGGCTTGATCATTTATCAATATTCATGCCCTTATTTTACTGGTTTATTTGTTCATTCGTGTGTGTGCGTGGCCGGGCACGTTCTTTGGTTTCTTCATTCCCACTTCGATAACTTTCCGTTCGCAAGTTTTGTTCTGGTCAAACTCCCTCTATAGTTAATTGGAAATGTTTACGGAAAAGCACACTTATAAAACAAAAACAAAAAAACAACTACTTCAACAACAACAACAGAAAACACTCTCTCCTAACCTTGACCCATGTAGTACAATCAGCAGGATTGGACTCCAGGAATTTCTCGTGCAACTTACGACAGCGATCAAATTCTCGAAGCTGTTAAAAGCAAAACTGATAAAAGATCTGCAATCGGTTCCCTTCTCGCCCACTTTTGAGCAAGACTACGCCCACCCGTTTCAAGTATTCATCCAGATAATGAAATCACGCATTACACTTACCAACGCTGTTTTTCCTTACCAGATTTGCATGGTTCTGTATGAAATATATTCATATGCTTGTTGAAGCTGTAAAGTCATTATTGCAAGTTTTTTGTTATAAGCAGAATCGACCACTGTAATGCAATATTATATGGTTTGCCTGCTATACACGTTAATAGGTTACAACGCGTTCAAAACACTGCCGCCAGGTTACTGACCAATACACCACGTTATTCGCACATTACACCTGTGATGATTAATCTCCATTGGCTGTCAGTTAAATTCAGGAACATTTTAAGGTAAATTTGTTGACTTTTAAAGCTCTCCATGGCCTAGCGCCGGCATATTTTAGTGATATTATATAATTCAAAGGCGATTCTAATTATAATTTAAGATCAAATTTTAGTAATTTATTAGCTCACCCGGCAATTAGATCTGCCAAGACCACTGGGGAAAGAGCTTTTTCGGTAGCTGCCCCATTTTTATGGAACTCTCTTCCAGAAAGTCTAAGAGCTGTAAGTAGTGTAAATATTTTTAAGAATTAAACAACTGAAAACGTATCTTTTTGAACAAGCATGCTGTAAATTGCGTGAACATTTTTGGACTATGTACTATATAGATTTTTCATCGCTTTTTAATTTATTGTTAAATATAATTTTGTTTTCATTTTGTAATCTAACTATCATATTCCCTGGGTTTCTTTTAGATATTTTTTAATTTATTGTAAAGCGCATTAGATCATATAGTTATAATGAATTTTGCGCTATATAAGTATCAAATTTATTATTATTGTTATTATTGAACAAGCGTGAGGTCAAAATAGCTGGATATTGGCCGAGTTTTTTTTTTTTTTACGTTTTTAGGGACTGAGACGAACTCTCAGTCCAAAAAAAAATAGAAAAAGAACGAGGCTAATATCCAGCCATCTTGACCGAACAAGCTTGGTCAAGAGAATTTATATTCTATTGACTTAAACATTAAAGGATTCATCGTGTAGCAAAAGATTTCGCTTTGATGAGAATCAAGAATGACTTGTCTATTTCGAGAGCTGACATTGAAAGCCAACTGTTTTTGTAGCACAATGAACCCAAGAGGGTCGTTTATTTTTTTTTTTTATGTGTATGCCGACATTGTCGAAAAGTTACGAACTTTGTAAGTTTTCTTGCGCGGTATCAATACGGGGAATCCCGAGCGGGCGAAGGAGGGCTAATCTTGTCCGCCCAGGTATCCAATCAGAACATAGGATTCACTTGATCTTGCCCGCGCGCGCTGTTAGCTATATGATAAAGTGACTTATCATATCTAATCCCATTTCACGATCACAAGTCTCGACATGTTACTTTTTTCCATGAAAGAGTCAAATGGAACTCTTGAGCTACAGCATTCAGCACATGATGGTCAGTTGATGGTCTAATGAAACATTAATTTTTTTTTTCCTTTAGCCCCTTACGACGGGTTCATCAGTTCCCGAACCGAAATATCGGGAAAACACATATACCACAGTCGATCTCAAGTTTTCATTTCATTTTTGGTCTTCATCTCTTCTCCCCGCCGTGAGGGGAGAAAATTAATAGATAAATAAATAAATGAAAAAAGAAAGCTCAACAGTTTCCTCTTATAGTCATATGGTACGTGAACTGATTACCGAGGTAGAGTGAAGCCACAGAGGGCTAGAAATGCAATATCCCAGGTTAAAATTGAATAAATCAAGATAGTCATTCTAAAAAATGAACTCAAATGCTTCATTCAAATTAACTGACACTGAATAACACTGATGTGCAGAGCTTCACTAACACTACTGATAGTAACACTTTTCTTCTGGATTAACATGTGACACAGCGAAATTCAAACCGCTCTAAAATGGTGCATCACTACCAACAACTTTAACACGAACGATAACATCAACAATAGCATGCTAGTTTATCATCAATTGTAGTCAATTTCTTTTCCAAAAAATTCTAATGCATACGTACCAATCGAGTTCATCCACTTGAACTTCCAGCCAAGCACTTTGGACTGGAAATGATTTTCTTCAGCTCGATCAATAGACCGCCTAAAGGACTATACATTTTTAAAAGGCTTCGAGCGCTGATTAAACAAGACTTCAATCCACCAGAAACATGAAGCCTTAAAAGAAATCGTTTCAGACGTCAGACGTTGCACGTATATGCACAGGCGGCCCAAGCTCACGTCTCGAGAAAAAGCCAATGATGAATTCATGAACGCGTCACGCGTTGTGTGACTCGGTGTTAAGTTACGGGAGGAACCGTTGAAAATTTGAACACGTTATAAGGCATAGTATGGGGAACGACATATGGTCGATTTACAACGATAAATATTTCGAAATCTGAATATTTTACATGTAAAATCAATAAAAACTTACTCATGCCCTGTGTATCCGTCGTAGTTTCTAGCGATTTCTGCTGTTTTAAGCTTGCTTTACCATCACTGTTATCCATGTCAAAAGACGAAGTGTAAAATATTCAGATTTCGAAATATTTATCGTTATAAATCGACCATATTTCGTTCCCCATACTATGCCTTATAACGTGTTCAAATTTTCAACGGTTCCTCCCGTAACTTAACACCGAGTCACACAACGCGTGACGCGTTCATGAATTCATCGTTGGCTTTTTCTCGAGACGTGAGCTTGGGCCGCCTATGGTATATGTGGCATGCATTACAAGCAAACAGGATGGCCCATGACGCAAACACTATTTATAAAATTTTTTTCTAGAAAATAAGTCGATGTCGACATCTGAAACAAACTGAACCTCCATCAGCTTATCACCGTCATTGGTTATACCATTTCCACTTCATTTTGTTCGGCTTCCATGCCTGTATGTCCCTTAGCTATATCTATGGCAATATCCGTGTCGTCACCAATGCGGACGATACTGTCAGGTCCACTTTTTGCGTCAGTGTCACCCATTTCAAAATCAACGACGTCCTGCTTTATATGCATTTTATTTGCATAAATCCTCGGAAATTTCTCCTTCTACTGGGTCACTTTTTCACTAGTGTGACTAATGTGACATGTATACTGGTCAGCGGTTTTTTGGTGCAACAGCTGTCACTTCAACATCTCAATGTGGATGTCCGCCATAATAGCAATGCACTGAAGGAGTTAAACGATTGCTTTGGAGGCTTATTACATTTAGGACCAAACGTTATCACATTTAGGACTTTATTTCATTTAGGACAGTTATTACATTAAGGGGGGATTCTACCTAAAAAAAGTGCATTTTTTCAAATAATTGTAGGAATTTAAGTTTTGGTCACAACTATCTAAAACTATATATCACTGGAAAGCTTATGAACTATATTTTTCAAAAAAAGGTGTTATGTCACACCTGCAGCAAATGTAACCTGACACCGGTCATTTCAATTAACAACTTGTAGTGTCTCACCTATATGTACTTGAGTAAAGATTGTTAGAAACTGTTTCAATGAAATACCAATATTTTGCTGTTATTCTAAAGAATATTGAATACTTGTTGGGATGAGTGAAGGATTTCAAGAATTTTTTAAATTTGACATCACAGCACTGGTGTCAAGTTACACATCTAACACATGATCACTATTTGTTTAATCATTTCTTTTGAAAGACCTCTATGGCATTTTCCTTCACTCATCCCAAATAACTCAATTAGATCAGCAATCCCTAAAAATTTCAGGTCCATAGCTCTCATACTTCTTGAGTAATCTTTTCTCAAGTATTAAAAAATACGTTTTGAGAAAAAAAGGCCTAAAGTTACAAGATTTTAAAATTAAACACCTCCTGTATTCAAATTATGAAGTCAATGAGTAGCCATAAGTTCAAATATAATTAGGATAGGCAAGAGCAAGAGTTAGAATGCCCCAGCTTCATATGAAACATCTTCTTTTTCACGAAGAGCTGCTTCTCTTTGAGTACGGATAAGCTGCAATCCCTGCCGGCGCTTCTTCTCCTTGGCCGTTGCCTGCTTATCAGCTTTCCGAAGCCTTGAATTATCTCTTAGTCGAAATGCATCCTCAGTAAATGCACCTCCAGGAATTGAAAGCCTTTCCATCAATCTTTCTCTGCTTTCTGCACCTCTGTGGAAGTGGCAGACTGCAGACGCAGCAGCACACCGGACAACTTTCACTCCATGGTGTTTATGTTTGGGACACCGGACCCAAACCATTGCGTTGATGCTTTCATTTGGGTTCTGAGTTTTTCCTCGTACACATCTTTCTTTGCCCATCCTTTTCTGCACATGGCCTACACAATCCAGTTTAATAACTTCACAGTCATCATAGGCATGTTGAACAGTGTTAAAGGCCTTACTGTCCCCGTCTGACACCATCCATTTGTACCTCATGTTATGAAGTTCGATGGATCTATTCCAAAGAACAGAAGCTCCTTCTGCTTCCATAGCAGGTGAACTTCCTTCGAAGTTGATGTCACAATCTCCAGATGCAACATGCTCCCTCCTCCATTCTTCAAACTCTTCCACATTCCCTTCACATTGTGAGTTCTTTAGGGAGCACTTACGGCAAGATTTAGACATCACGTGATAGTCTAAAACTTCTCCTGTGTCAATTGAGATGACGAAAACAACACCTGTTAGTGATGTGAAACCTCTTTTGGCCCAAGTGCCATCAAAGCTAACAGCAGCATCAATTATTGTGGTGCTGTCTGAGATGCCATTTTCCTCCATGATTAGCTTTCGGAGCCTTTGGCCTGCACCTTTTAGTTCTTCTTTTGCTTCACTTTCCAGTGCTTCCAAAATTACATCAACTTGCTTGTAGTAAGCAGCTCTTGACAAACAAGGCATGTTCATTATCGCACAGAAAGAAGAGAGTCCGTCGTAGCCACTTCCAGTTTCTATTGAGTGGTAGACAGCTCTCCGGTTGACATCAAATGATTTGCCTTTCTTGGCAAGGTTGGGTGATGTCTGCCAAGGAGTACTTTCATCACAAGAATTGCAGTGAATGGAGAGATCTGACATCAGTCCATAACGGCTAGCGGTATTTTCTTCAATAGTAAGGTCTCCTATATTAAAAACATGACGGAAAAGGATGCTATTAGCTATAGTTACTGAACCAAACAGAACCACAATGTTGGAGCATTAGTTCACACCTCCATAAATGTGTACAAGTGTTGCAGTGAAGAAAGATCAGAAAAAATGATTAAACAATAATAAAACTCCTTTTCTGCAAATAATTCTAACTATCGTTTTTCTTTAGGTTCAAGGGGCTGAAAAGCATATTTATGATGTGTGATATTTTTCTCACCTTCTTCGCATTTGTGTAAAGTTGAGAGCACAGAAGAGAAGCTCTTTAGATCAACGAGCCTGTATCCTTTTTCTACCTCAGCTACCTCGAAAACTTTTTTGTTTTCATCAGAACTTGAAGAAGACTCATCTTCTGAGCTCTGGAATCTCATCTTCTTCCTTGAAGAACTAGGAAGCTGATCGCTTTCTTCGCCAAAATCTGACAGATCAGACTGATCGTGCGAAGTTCCTGGGGTCGGTTCGTTTGGTTCACTCTTCCTGTTGCAACCGCTTTTCTTCAGTAATTGCGCTTTTTTACGATCTCCTCCATGCCCCTTTCTTTTCCTAGTTTTCCTGTAAACGGTTCTTTTCTTCTTTCCAGTCATTCCAGCACAAAAGAGACAAAAGGAGTTCAATATTTCGCAATACACTGTGACAACTTTCACACAAAAATCTCTCACTCGTCTCCAGTGTTACTCTTTCAATTTCTTATTTTCCCCTTCATGTAAGATAGCACAAGGATTCTAAGGGGCGTTTCGGGCTTGTTTGACATATTTTGAGCTCCAAACAGGCTGGTAAACAAGTAAGAAACAAAAAATGCTGTTTTGGTTGCCATGGAAACGAGATTTCTATTTAGATACCTCTTCTTTTCTAACGTAATTTCTCATTTATATTTTAAAATTTTTCGGTAAAAACGATCGTCAGTGTAAAGTCGAATAGTTGAACCTCGCATTTCTGAAGAAAACAAAAAAACAATATTTTGAGCTAATTTCAGGTAGAATCCCCCCTTAAGGCCTTCAACAAACACGACAGTCTTTCCGTGCCTCGTTTGGCCTGATCATGCACGTGACGGCGTTTTTTTTTTGCGTAGTGGAAATGAACGCTGTGCGTGACAAAACTGCTAGGACGTTATAGTCCCGCATATGTGGTGGAATACAGCTAATAGCGTTACACTGCTTCATTCTGTTAAATTGCAATCAATAAATCGTTGCCGCAAACAGCAAAAACACTCAATCAAGTAATCATGCCCTTTTGATTACCAAAAGTGCCCTCGTGATTCAGAAAATAAATTGCCCCCTGTTTCAGCCAATCAGCATTCAGTAATACCTCCCCCCCTCTCCCCTCCCCCCCTTCTGTGATAATATTTAAAAGGAGCGTTGTACGGTTTCCAGGTTTCGGCGCACAAAATTGGGGTAAGCACCAAATTGACTTATGCCCCATGAGTATCTAGCGACTGGTTTGGATACGATTCCGAGAACACCTTCGCGACGGGGAAAGAAATGACAAGGAAGCTAGACACTTTACTCTCCCTAATCATTCAAAACAACATATGGCAGTTTGCGGGCTTTCCCTACATCTAGGCAGTTCGGAAAGCCGCTGAACACAAGAACAAAAATTTATCTTCCAAATCGGCACCCTTAATCTCCACGGTATCAACGAGCGCTTTTCATTCAACTAATTTATTCATGTTTTCTCGTCACCATATTCCCACAAATAGCGTTGCTCCATTTTATGCATATAAACCCACACACGACCACAATTCCTCCAATCGTTCTGACGAAGGGCTAACGCTCGAAACGTCAGCCTTTTTACCCTTCACGGTGGCCAATTTACGTTTTCAATTCAATTGTTAACACTAAATTACCTAAGATAGATTTAACTATTCTCTGTGTGGTCTGCCTTTCACTTGATCTGGTCGATGAGAAGAGCAGATATTTCAGGAAATAACGCTGACAGATCGTTGCAAAAAGGTCTATTACATCCTTAAAAGTGATTGGTTACAAAAACTCAGCCGTCGTGGACTTTGTTCTAGCTTCTCGGAATTAAAAATTATTATTCACAATTGTCTGTTTGTATTCTTCGCTTGAATAATCTGTACTTCAAGGCAATCATGATGGAACCTCTCGTGGAAAACCTCAAGAAACAAGTCACATGTTCAATTTGTCTCGATACTTACACAGACCCCAAAATAATTTCGTGCTTCCACACTTTTTGCTGTAAGTGTTTGGAAGAACATGCGACAAAAACCCACAGACAAGGCAAATTCAGATGCCCTGAGTGTCAAGCGGAAATCGATTTACCAGAAGGAAATCGATTCGACCGTTTGCCTACCAGCTTTCACCATAATAGTTTGGTAGGTCTCCTTGAAACGGAAGATCGCGAGGCCTTACTGAAGCCGCCGTTTTGCTCGCAACACAAGAACGAAAGATTACGATATTTCTGCTCTTCCTGCGAAGCGTGTATTTGTCCTGTTTGCTTCGCCGAAGATCACCGAGGCCATGAGTTCGACGTTATTGAAAAGAGAGTGCAAGAAGATAAGAAACACATCATGTTGAACGTCGACACCATCAAGGAAAAGGAAAAGTTGTTTCGAGAAGAGATTAGAAAACTTGAAAAAACCTCAGAGGATGTGGAAATGATTATCGCAATCGCTAAACAAGACGTGTGTGAAGCAGCTCAACACGTGATCATAGAGACGCGACAGCAAGAAAAACAGCTGTTAGAGTCCTTAGAAATGACACGTAGAAAGAGAATAGAGCAAATTAAATCGGCTAAGCAAGAACTGGAATTTCTGGTAAAACAAATGAACCAGGCGGCTAAATTAGCGGAAGGTCTCGTTCAGAGATGGTCTGGCTTGCATATTGTATCCAACATGACAACTTTGAAGCAGAAATTTCAAAAGCTTTGTGAAGTTAAGATTTCAAGGCATCATCCGACAACATTTGTCAAATTTACTGCGGCATCGCAACAAGACTTGAAACTGGGTTTTATTCAACTCACCGAGAAACCGGCAAAAGCCGCTACATCAACTGTAGAAGGACTGGATCAAACTTTCCAGGCTGGTGTAGAAGCAGAGTTTACGTTGTGTCCAAAAACTGCAGAGGGAGAGATTTGTAACCAGGCCGATTTTCACGATCAAGTTGAATTGCTGTTAAAACCTGCCGTTGATGTCACAAACGTGACTGTTCAAGAAAAAGGAGACGGCAATCTTAGGCTGAAGTTTACACCTAAAGTGCCTGGCGCCTACAGCGTTGAGGTGAAGATTAATAGCGAAAAGCTTCCGACCTGTCCGTTCACTTTGGCAGTGAAAGAACGTCAACTTGTCGTAGTCGGTGAATTTGAATTCAAGTTCAACCAAGGGCAGGAGTTCAAGGGACCAAGTGGAATCGCCGTTAACAGGCAAGGCGACATAGCTGTTGTAGATAATCTTAAACACTGTGTTTTTGTATTCAATAAAGATGGGAACTGTTTAAAACAAATTGGAAAAGAAGGAGCAGATCCTGGACAATTCAAATATCCAGCTGGAGTGTCATTTTTAAACAACAACGAAATTCTTATTACAGATCAATTAAATAACAGAATTCAACATATAAATATCCAGACAGGATCTGTTGTAAAAACCTTTGGAAAAAAAGGTAACAGAAAAGGACACTTTAATACTCCACTTAGTATTTGCCTTGACGATACAGAACGTATTGTTGTCAGTGATTTCTCTAACAATAGAGTTCAAGTAATGTCAAAAGAGGGCGAAGCTCTATTCACAATAGGAGACAATGGTCCAGAGAAACTCAGCACACCATACGACTGCGTTCCTTACAAAAACATTTTCCTGGTATCTGAAAGAGACAATCACGTCATAAAAGCATTCGATTCGTCAAACACTTTCCTGTACAAGTTTGGCGAAAAAGGGAATCAAGACGGACAGTTCAACGGACCCTGTGGCATGTGTTTAGACGGCTCTAACAACCTTCTTGTTTGTGACTCAAGCAATAACAGAGTTCAGCAATTTTCTTTAGACGGTCGCTTTACAAGCAAAACTACCGTTCCCTTACAAGGTCCACTTCGAGTTGTAACAGCGCCAGATGGGCGTATACTAGTCACAAGCCTTGTAGCTAAGAAAATATACATTCTGAGGTAAATGTGTTACAATTCTATGAATCATTCAAATGCTGTATGCCAGCGAAAACTTAAGTCGAATCATTCAATTTTTTTGAGCAAAATTTCTTCACAAGCAGCAGAAACACTCAACGGTGTCAATGCATCGTTAGCCCTCAAATACAGAAGCCATGGGGAAGGGGGTTAGCGCAAAATTGACTAACACCCCAAGAGCAGTCAGATACATAGGAAAATTATATTCAGAAAAGGAAACTTAAACGAGTCTAGGATATATTTAACTTTTCTTCATGTGGTGTGCCCTTTACTTCATTCTTTCGAATAAGAAGAGCAGATATTTCAGGAAGACACAGCCCTCATCAGGGCGAAGAACTACCATACGGTCTAAATGTAATCTGGACAAAACTTCACTGAATAGAGCACCAAAAAAAAGCAAAACAAAAAGAGACATAGTCAATAGGGACTTCAATTTTCTGTGCCTTGTACAAGGGGTTTCAAATAGTTAGGTAAAAATGTTCCAATTAGGTATATTCTTTTAAATGAATGATGTGCAGTTTAGCTATGTATGTCTTTTTCACCAATGATTTCCAAAGTGAATTTAAGGAGATTTGCTCGCTCCAATGTTATCTGATTGGAAGTTGCAGAAAGACCATGGCCAAGTGGCTTCACCTCTTGAATTCAAAGATCCAATTAGTAATTCTCCCCCACTGACTGCCATACATTTCTCTGCAAATCCGACAAGAGAATTTGGTATTACATCAGAATAACACCCACCAGCTGATAAGCTTGTATGTTCTCATAACCTGTTTGCAAGATAACATTTTGCAATTGCGTGGAGAATTTACATGTTAATCACCTCTTGGAGTTAAAGAGTGGAGGCACTGGAATTGAGTTCTAGAGTTCCCAGGTCCTAACCATCCACTTTGCCTCCAAATGAAATTTGTTTCCCTTTACTCCCAAGATCCATTTGTTCCCAGTACCTTGTAAGCAACCAGCTGGTTTGCGTCTGGTAAGTTGAAATTTCTCACAACTTAAAAAATATTTATATACATGTTTATATCACATACCCATTTAGCACTCAGGTGAATTTGTTTTCCTTCTTAATTCCATTTTACCAATCCTAACCAATTGATGCACTGTACATACAGGTAGTAATTCTAAGAGTAAACTGTACTTCATTTTTTGGGTAGTTTTGTAGTTTGGATGAATAAAAATATTTTAAATACTTGACTTGTACTCATTGTATGCAATTTTCAGTCACACTCTATTCAGGGCTCATAACCAAATTAATCTTCAGCCAATATGAATCTTCAAAAACTTTGCTCATATTTTCCATTGACACAATCACTGTATAAAAATATTTGATCATTCAGGAACTTTTTCATCCAAGTTTGGAAAACAAGGGAATCAAGATAGACACTTCAACAGATCCAATTGCATGAATTTGGTCAGCTCCAAAAATATTTTTGTCTGAGACCATTGCAAAGACCCTTCAAACCCTAAGAGTGACCAGTATCTAATTAACCCCCCCCCCCCTTCCCCCCCGAACCAAATATTAAAGTTACGACAATTAAGGAGGGAATCACCAACTAGAGAAGCTCTCGATTGTTAAATAAAAAGTCTCCTTGTCGATACCTTAGGAAATGCATAGAGAACAGTATGGAGAATATGCATACTGATGTTAGCATTAAAGGGATAACATAGATCTGTCAGCAATTTAGTTTGGACGTCACGAACTCATGAAGCCACATTTGTGCCCCTTACACCTTCCCCTCTGATACTTCTACCCCACCTTCACCCCATGTCAAACGACAAAACCACTTCTTTAGGACTGACTTCAACACTTTACAGTGAACAGATTGAAGTTTTATTCCATTGTTTGGAAAACATTCTGCAAACAATTAGTGATATTTATAGGACAGCAAAAAAACCAGTAGCTACAACAACAACAACAAATAATTATTCCATTTGTTGTTGGTTCTTTTTCCAAAGCCTGGCCATCTGGAGCAGTTTAAAGTTAGGCATGTTGGCTTCATCGTCAGGAAAGATGTAATCATAGTACTCTTCCCATCCAGCGTCTGACTGCAAGGAAAAATATTTTAATAGTGTTTCAAATCTCCATAGAAATATATAAGATCTAACAAAGAGAAAAGAAAATTGCAGTGAGGCTAAATTATTGTACACGCGGCTACGAGTTATATCTGATAACAGCCGCATTAGGAACAAAAATCGTAAGCAAATTGAAAACAGAATCGATATGTCACGCGACATTTTGGCTTAGGCAGCGGATTGCGTGACAACAGATGATCGAAGTTATTTGAATACGTTTGGAGAGATTTCTTACTCCGTCGTCCGTTTGTACTTTTCTCCTCTTCTTTACTCGGCGAGCCATCTTTTTCTTTATTTTTTCTAGTGAGCTTTCGTCTCCATATTCGTCCTAGAGGATCAAAATGATAAAATTAAATCGGATTCGACCTTTCAAAAAAGTTCCTTATTCATACAACCAATTTTAATAATACCTCGAACTCTTTCCAGGCTTCCAGTACCATCACTCGTTCTTCTTTCTCCTCTGCGTTTCTGAGAGATTTGCTGGCGCGTTCGTAAACAGTCCTGAAAAATAATATTTATAGTACAAACAAAATAGAGAACGGTGAGGATTCCATTTCACAGATTTTTTGATAGCATTTGAAGCAGTGGAAACTATTTCAACTTAAATATTCCACCATGAATCCTCTCCTACAGGAAAAATAAATCTTCCATTGGGTAGTTCACTCTAGGGCTCTTCGCAAAGGTTCATCGGGCGTTGTGTGACCGTAGGCTTTCCTCTTATGAATTACCATGGTCACGGTCTCGATCGAGAATGTAGGAGTAGCCTTTTTACATACCTTGCTTGTATGATGCTTTCATCGGTTGCTGTAGAGGCCTCGAACTGTGCAAAACTAATCCAAACCTATAAAGAGAACATTTCAGGAGAATCACAGACGGAAATTAGAGCCTTACACAAGGAAAGCGAATACAGGGAAACATGGCTGCAAATTTGCTTCGACATGTGGCGGTTAATTAATATCATGATGAAATTAACGACACAGTACACTTTTGCGAGGCACTAAAAACAATCATACACGAATAGAAGGACATAATGGAAATATTTGCTCTTGTACAAGGGATTCAACAAAATCGTAGAGATAGAATTTAGGGAAAAATAATTAAAAAATACTACCTTGACGTGTTGCGTTCGTTTTAGTAGCCTCTCATACAGATCTCGTGTTTTGTCGTACTCTTCCAAGTTTATCTCAAAATCTATGTAAGCTTTCCACAAAACCTGAGAACAACAAAAACTACAATCATTCACTTGTTGCTGCTAATCAGACTCACAGAAATGAGTAACACTGTTAGTATTTTAGTTAGTAGTTAGTACTCTGTCAACGTTCTGCGTGAGTGATTCTCTATTTCTACATAACCTTCAAAAAGAGGAACTTACACCGCGTACTCGTGCTTGAAACAAATTTTAAGAATACGAATATTAATAGTCGAAAGGAAGTGAAGCATTTTCGCTAAAAATGATGAACTACTAACTTCTCGTGAAAACATAACTTCCGGTTTTAATCCAAGGTGAAAATTTCAGTAATTAAGGGGAGACTAATTCGGGACTTTGACAACCCACCGCTAAATACGATGCCGCTTAATAGAGGTTCCACAAATTTGCATATCCGTCGAAGTTTATTCAGGTTTCGAGAGCATAATGAGAGACCAAAAGTATTGTTACTCTTCCGAGATGGAATGGAAACACCGCGCAGCTTTTCCCACAGCAGAAAAAACAGAATATGCCGTGCGTTGAGTTAAATACACCCTTCACTGCAATACATTACCTCGGGCATATCAAGCAAAGGTTGGTTAACAGCCAATTCAAACAGCGCACGTGCCCTGTCAGTATCACCAAGAATGGTTTCCAGTTCGGCGTACTAAAAACAGAAAAAAGGAGAAAACAGAGCAAAGGTTTCAATAACAGCCGACTACCAGCGGTTCACTATCGTCGATCTCTCATTGCCTCGATCGAAAAGTGCCCTATTTGCAAGTTAACCCTTTCACTCCCATTGGGTGCTCAAGGTGTAACTTCTCCCTATAATATGAATACATTATCTAGCAAACTCAAACTTATCAGGTAGAAGTCTATATCTTGATCTAACACCCAATTCTCCCAACTAATTTACGAGGAAATGTGTTGCAGCTAAAGGAGAGAATTGACAATCTTATCTTGGGAGTTTCAGGGTTAATCTATTGTCTTTAACGAATTATTATTCCACGGTACTTCACCTCTTTTACATATCTTACACATTGTCTTCCTTGACTGCCAAATTTAATAAAGATGTCGTCAATTTAATTTCGTTCCATAGCTTGATCATTGAGGACGTTAAGCTAACCCCAGCCTCGACAGCAACGAGGATGTGGAAAAACAAAAGATCTAATGAGCAGAACAATAGCTCAGCCAAATTCAAAACTGTGATAAAAAAACAACTACTTTAACAACAACAACAGAAAACACACTCTCCTAACCTTGACCCATGTGGTACAATTTGCAGGATTAAACTCCAGGAATTTCTCGTACAACTTACGACAGCGATCAAATTCTCGAAGCTGTTAAAAGCAAAACGGAAAAGAGGCAGAATTTGCATCACAAAGGGTAACTAGAGACACCGTTACGGAGTCGCAATTCGTGTCAGCTAAAAAAGTAACCAATATTTCTAAGAAACACAAAAAGTCGAGAAAAAATACGAATTGAAATGGTTAAGGAGTGGAAGGGGGAAGGCTTAGAAAATCACTTCGATAAAGATTTTTAGATTAAGCTCTCAACTCCTTAAAGTTCCTTTTCATAATCTTTCAACTCACCTGTAACTCGAGACCGATGTATTCTCGGAAGAGTCGGTCTTTGGGACATTTCCCGATCGCTGTGCCCTGTGACGAACACAAATAATACATTAGCAGAGCGTGTGTGAGACACAATGGACTGGAATGGTAGTTCGGGAAGCTGGAACACGGATTGAAAGTTCCTGACCAGGCCACTTTTTATGTTGTTGGATGGGGCCAGGAGAAAACGATGTCCCATTGTTTATGTCTTGATGAGACACAGTACCTCCCTCCATCTCCCTCCATTCAGTAGGCCTTAACCCTTTAACTCCCGTGAGTGACCAAGACAGAATTTCTCCTCACTATATCTTTACAATATCATGTAAACAAGTGACGAGAATAAAGAAAAATATCAATTATGGGATTCCTAATTGATCCGATACCAAATTCTCCAAAATAAAATGATGAGAATCATTGGCAGACAGTAAGGAGAATTACTAATGAGATCTTAGGAGTTAAGGGGTTAAATAAGTGCATGCGAAGATCCACAGAAACCTGGAGGGAGGGGGGGGAGGGGTTTGGAAGCCTACGATGAACTACCACATATCCAGGAGGAGTAACACTACTCATAGTAACTTCATTCGATGTTAACCACTAATTTCGTGGGAAGAGTCGTGGAACTCTAGTGCGCTAATGGATTAGGCGGATCGTGAGTTTGCATTTCTACCAGCCAAGCTTGTTTTCGTTGGCATCAAGCCATCTCAAGTATTGTTCACTGCAGTCAACTTTGCACCAAGTACCCTCGTAAGGTTTTCCCAAACAGTTCGCCGATACTCAATCATACCTCTTGGTTCAGAGAGGCATTGTGAAAGTAACTGTCTTGCAAATAAACACGTCACAATGACCCGGGACGGAACAAGAATCAACACAAACTGATCTGCAATCGGTTCCCTTCCCGCCCACTTTTGAGCAAGACTGCGCCCGCCCATTTCAAATATTCACCCAGAAAAAGAAATTACGCATTCTACTTACCAACGCCTGCCGTGCTGCCTTGAGATCCTTCTGACGGATTTCAAACTGTGCATATAACAGCCAGACTTTACCGAAAGTGAACTGGAAATAAAAAAAAAACAAACAAACAAACATTCGTTGCTTAATCTCGTTAAAAAGAAACCGAAATATATCAAAAACCTTGCTTTTCCTTTTAAGAACAAATTAAGGACAACAAAATAATACTTAAATGGAAAAGCAAAGTTTCCGACAACATGAAAAAGTCCTAGTTTAAGTTTTACTCTGTCAAGCGATATGAAGACGTAAAGGGATTATAGACTTGGGAACATTGTCCTGATACAACAATAAATTTCTATGAGTACCCGACAAAGAAGTGATTGGTTATTAGTTGGGAGAATTAGGGTTTCAGAAATAATCAGACAGAGTAGGGAACGTTTTAATGTTCAAGCAGTAAAATAGTACAGGATATAACAACCGCTACGCACCGCAAATAAGGTAGTTCTCAACAGTTGTTTACCTTCTTGTGTGGTATAAGATCCAAACATGCACGATACACCTGTCTTGTGCGGTCCATGTCCTGTAACAACAAGAATCAGACGGATACAAGAAAACGTTAAGTTTTCAATGTGGAATATATTTTACCACTGCACTTTGGAGAAGCGTTGGCACAAATTTTTAATGGTTTACTTGCTAAACTCTGAAACTACAGGTCTGTGTTCGACCCTTCATTGTGTTCCGTTCATAAGCATGAAACTTTAATTTTGTAGTGCTTCTTTCCACCCGGGGGAGTACAAGTCTGAGTGGGTACTAGTGAACTGCCATGAAAACCTAAGGAAATGCTCAGGGAGGGGAGGGGGGTAAAAAAAAAAACCTGGGGAGTAGGGTGAGCTAAGATGGACTGGCTTTCTATGGAAGGATAGTGACAAAACCGCTCTAATCCACCTTAGGTAACAAAACACGGATTGAGATGAAGAACTTATACGAGTCAGTTTCTTCTGCAGACTTGATCTACATCTGCGTAGGCCAACAGCTGCAAAAATAGAACAAACCTTCGCCAGAAGTTCTCCGTACAGCGCATAGTTGATCCACAGGTAAATGTATCGTCTCCATAAACGCTTTTCCTCGGCGGGTGGAATATTGGCGATGGCTCTTTCGTAAACTTCTCTCACTGCATCGGGATCTGCCTCACTTTCCATCAGACGAAGGTAATCAAACCACGCGTCGAAATTATTCGGATTTGTTTTCACCTCCTGGTGAATAAAACGAAAAATAGAAGGTACTAGTTGTATATGCTAGGTTTAACACGACGTAAAATGAAGCTGTATGCTACGGGCTTTCCCTTCAACACTTTTCTCTGGCAGTGTGGAGGAAAAATTGTGATACGTTTTTCCTTGACAAATCGCCCGGCTCAACTAACTGAAATATCTGAAATTTTTTCCCTTGTCCCTTCACAGATTTAGATCCCCGCCCAGAGCACGAAAGACATAGGAGCCTCAACGGAAAATTTAACGGTCGCGCATACAAGGGACTGTGGGTAGTGATTTGTATTCCTTTTCTTTCGCACGAGATCGCTCGAGTGCGCTCGCTTCGCGTTTTCTCGCCCAACAATTGCTATATCGAAAAAAGGCAAGACAGCTAGGAAAAGATTCGCTTCCTGCTTGAATAGATAACTTGACGAGGTGGCTTGCCAAAGAGAACCTCTAAAAAGACAAAGTCAAAACGAATTGCTACAAAGGCACTTGAATAATTTCGGCTGATCCCTTGAAGTTAAACAATGCGTGACCTTGTTTCTTCTCACACGGAATTAGCAACAAACATCACACACTGCTTCTGTTTTTCTTTTCTTTTTTTTATTTCCATCAGCTCCCCAAAAATATAGAAACAATCATCCATGTTAAAAATCATTTTCATGATATTTTTTAATTTTACTACACAGACAGTTACGGAAGGAAGATACAAGTTTCCTTGAGGACAATTGTTGAAAACGAATTCTCAAGTCACGAGATTTTAAGTCCTTCCTGTGAAGTGACAAATTAACTTCACCTGGAAGCATTCTAAGGAAAAAAAATGAGGTGGGAAAACATGTAAGTCGATAAACCAAAGAATGAGCAAGTATAAGGCAGAGTCCAAATGAAGATCCTCAAAAGTTAGGAGGAAATTTTTCACAAATTGCCAAACCGTGACTTTGAGAAGAATATCACTTTGAGGTTTAAAAAAGTCAGCCAAAACAAAGAGTTTGATTGGTCAGTGGCAATCAGTCGATACGGACTTTGTTCTGTTTTCTCAAAAACCTAAAAATGATATCTGCTTTCAAGCCATTTTATTAAGAGTCTCCTGACAGTCTAGTTTGATTCGCTTTGAAGATGGAGTCTCTTTTGAAAGATCTCAAGAAGCAAGTTACTTGCTCAATCTGTCTTGATACTTACACCGAACCTAAAACTATTTCATGTCTTCACACGTTTTGTTGCAAGTGTTTAGAGAAGCACGCGATAATGAGCCAGAGGCAAGGAAAATTCCGATGCCCGGAGTGTCCCGGAAATCGATTTACCAGAAGGAAACCGCTTCGACCATTTGCCCATCAGTTTTTTCCACAAGAGTTTGTCGAGTCTCCTCGCCGTTCGACAAAGTGGTGATGCAAGTAGCATTGCTTGTTCCCATTGCAGAAAAACCAACTCTCAGATGTACTATTGCTTTGATTGCGGACGATTCATGTGCCTGGATTGTTTCAATGCGCATCAACTGCTGATTGCAACGTTTGAGGGGCACAAAGTCACGCCAGTTGAGGACTTTAAAGAAGAGGATTACGAAGCACTACTGAAGCGACAGCCATTTTGCTCACAACAGTTCCACGAGAAAGAAGTCACACGGTTCTTTTGCTCGCAGTGTCAAGTTTGCATTTGTCCAACCTGCATTGTCACGGATCATCAAAACCACATCGCCGTTTTGTTCGACAAAGCAGCACACAACGAAAAAGAAAACATCATGTCTGGTGCTAAGATCATCAAGGAAAAAGAAACTCAACTTTGTCAAGTCATCAAGGAGTTCGAAGAAACGATTTCTGAGCTTGATAGAAATTTCACAACAGCCAAGCGAGAGGTCTCATGAACAGCCGAACAAATGATAGCAAACATTCGACAGCGTGAGCGAGAAGCGATTGTATCCCTGGAAACAACACGCATGTCGAGACTTGAGAAGATTAACGCGGCTAAACAGGAAGTAGAATCCCTGGTAAAACAAATAAGCAAAGCAGCTGAGTTTGCGAAGAATCTGGTGCAGAGAAGCTCAAGCTCGGATATAATGCAGAACAAAGAAGCTTTGAGGCAGAGATTTCAAGAGCTTCGTGAGGTTGAAGTTCCAAAACATCACCAGACTACATTTGCCAAATTTAACGCGGCATCCCAACAAGACTTGAAGCTGGGTTTTATTCAACTCGCAGCTGAATCAACTGTAAAAGGACTGGACCAAACTTTCCAAGCTGGTGTAGAAGCAGAGTTTACCTTGTGTCCAAACACATCAGAAGGAGAGATTAGTAACCAGGCCGACCTTAACGATCAAGTTGAATTGCTAATAAAACCCACCGAAGATGTCACAAACGTGACTGTTCACGAAAAAGGAGACGGAAATCTTACGGTGAAGTTTACACCTAAAGTGCCTGGCGCCTACAGCGTTGAGGTGAAGATTAATGGCGAAAAGCTTTCTACCTCTCCGTTCCCTTTGGCAGTGAAAGAACGTCAACTTGTCGTAGTTGGTGAGTTGGACTTGAAGTTCAACCAAGGGCAGGATTTTAAGCGACAAACTGGAATCGCTGTAAATACGCAAGGCGACATAGCTGTTGTAGATAATCTTGGACACTGTGTTTTTGTATTCAATAAAGAAGGGAACTGTTCAAAACAAATTGGAAAAGAAGGAACACATCCTGGACAATTTAAATATCCATATGATGTGTTATTTTTAAACAACAACGAATTACTAATTGCAGATCAATCAAATAATAGAATCCAACATATAAATATCCAGACAGGATCTGTTGTAAAAACCTTTGGAAAAGAAGGTGAGGGAAAAGGATACTTCAAGACTCCACTTCGTATTTGCTTTGACGATACAGAACGTATTGTTGTCACTGAATTCAATAACAATAGAGTTCAAGTAATGTCAAAAGAGGGCGAAGCTCTATTCACAATAGGAGACAGTGGTCCAGAGAAACTCAGCACACCATACAGCTGCGTCCCTTACAAAAACATTTTCCTGGTAACTGAAAGAGACAAACACGTCATAAAAGCATTTGATCCGTCAAACACTCTCCTGTACAAGTTTGGCGAAAAAGGGAATCAAGATGGACAGTTCAACTCACCCCGTGGCATGTGTTTAGACGGCCCTAATAACCTTCTTGTTTGTGACTATTTCAATAACAGAGTTCAGCAGTTTTCTTTGGACGGTCGCTTTACAGGCAAAACTACCGTTCCTTTACAAGGTCCATTTCAAATTATAACAGCGCCAGATGGGCGTATACTAGTCACAAGCCTTGTAGCTAAGAAAATATATATACTGAAGTGAAAGTGTTACTATTCTACGAATCATTCAATGCTGCATTATGCCAGCAGAAACTAAAGTCGAATCATTCATATTTTAAAGCAAATTTCTTACACAAACAGTCTTTAGAGAACAACCTGTCGACAACGACCTTTTCTACAAAAACTTGTTCTAGCAACAATTTTATCAACAAAAATGTTACGGGTTCCCAGGATTAAATGCATATCTCAACAAATTGTTTGATAATAAAGGCATATTTCAAAGAAGCGTCGCCTGTACGTAGACTGCTCAAAATTTGTAAATTTAGTCCTTCACGAGTGTGGAACAATCTTTAAGACCGAATCTGACAGTAGACAGAAAATTGATGAAAAACAAGGGGAAGAGGGAAAGAAGCTTTAAACACATTTATAAGAACAATAAAGGGCGATAATATCGTTAAATGATGAGAGTCTCTCAAGCACGTTTAGCGCTTTTCAACCTTGCTTACTCTAAATCTCTCCTCGCCATAAGGCCCCGAAGTTTTCCTTTCAGTAACAAGCCATGGATTATTTGCTATTTCATTAACAATAAAACTCAAACAACGGATTTTCTAACAATAAAGCTTTCAGACAGATAGATATTTACTTTTAAAAACGCACGAGATAATCAGTTTAACGTTACAAAAAGGTCAACTAAGCCAAACAAAAGTGACAAGACAAAAATAGATCAGCTCACACGGACTTTGTGTTGTTTTCTAGGAATCGGAAACAAAGGCTGTTTGTTCCAATATTTTTAAAACATTTTCTGTTCTTAGAGAAAGCCACCGGCAAAATTGTTTTACACGAACGGGACATCGATGACAGTTTAAGACCAAGACGTACACTCTAACCGCACAGGACAGATCTGTTGTCTTGTTGTGAATCGATTGTGTTGTATGATTTGTATGATCGTCGGGGTGAGGGTAGACCCAAAAACGACTGTTGCTCGTGAACGCGACAGACCGTTTCGGCGTTAGCCTATCCAATTAGTCTTTGAACGCTTTGAGTGACAAAACTGCTGGGAAGTTATAGTACTGCATATGTGGCTGAATACAGTTTATAACGTTACACTGCTTCATTCAGTTGAATTCCAATCAGTAAACCGTTGCCGCAAACATCAAAAAGGCGCAATCAGCATTAAGTAATCATGCCCTCTTGATTACCAAAAAATTACTCGTGATTAATAAAAAATGTCATCAGTCTCAGCAAATCAGCTTTCAGAAATTTTGTGATAACATTTTAAAGGAGCCTTCCACGGTTTCAAGGTTTCAGCACGACCGACTAAGTCTATTCATTTTACACGAGGAAACAACATTGACATAACGTTACAAAAAAGGTCAACTACGTCCTTGAATGTGATAGGCCGCAAAAACTCAGCTGTCATGGGCTTTGTTCTGGCTTCTCGGAATCAAAAATTATTATTCACAATTGTCTGTTTGACTCGTCGCTTGAATAATCTGTACTTCAAGGCGATCATGATGGAACCTCTCATGGAAAACCTCAAGAAACAAGTCACATGTTCAATTTGTCTCGATACTTACACAGACCCCAAAATATTATCGTGCTTCCACACTTTTTGTTGCAAGTGTTTGGAGGAACATGCAACAAAAACCCACAGACAAGGCAAATTCAGATGCCCCGAGTGTCAGGCGGAAATCAATCTACCAGAAGGTAATCGCTTCGACCGTTTACCCACCAGCTTTTACCAAAATAGTTTGGTAGGTCTTCTTGAAACGGAAGATCGCGAGGCCTTGCTGAGGCCGCCGTTTTGCTCGCAACACAAGAACGAAAGACTACGATATTTCTGCTCTACCTGCGAAGCGTGTATTTGTCCTGTTTGCTTACCCAAAAACCACCGACGCCATGAGTTCGACGTTATTGAAAAGGCAGCGGAGGAGGATACAAAATTCATCATGTTGGACGTCCAGACCATCAAGGAAAAGGCAAACTTGTTACAAGAAGAGATAAGAAAATTTGAGAAAACCTCTAAGGATGTGGAAACGATTATCGCAATCGCTAAACAAGACGTGTCTGAGGCAGCTCAACACGTGATCACAAAGACGCTACAGGAAGAAAAACATCTCTTAGACTTCTTAGAAATGACGCGTAGAGAGAGAATAGAGCAAATTAACTCGGCTAAACAAGAACTGGAATCGCTGGTAAAACAAATACACCAAGCGGCTGAGTTTGCGGAAAATCTCGTGCAGAGAAGCCCAGGCTGGGATATTATAAAGACCAGGACAACTTTGAAGCACAAATTTCAAGAGCTTCGTGGAGTTGAGATTTCAAGGCATCATCCAACAAAATTTTTTTTTAAATTTACCGCGGCATCCCAACAAGACTTGACACTGGGTTTTATTCAAATCACCGAGAAACCGGCAAAAGCAGCTACATCAACTGTAGAAGGACTGGATCAAACTTTCCAGGCTGGTGTAGAAGCGGAGTTTACGTTATGTCCAAAAACAGCAGAGGGAGAGATTTGTAACCAGGCCGATCTTAAAGAGCAAGTTGTATTGCTGATAAAACCCACCAAAGATGTTACAAACGTATGCGTTGAAGAAAAAGGAGACGGCAATCTTAAGCTGAAATTTACACCTATAGTGCCTGGCCCCTACAGCGTTGAGGTGAAGATTAATGGCGAAAAACTTTCCACCTCTCCGTTCACGTTGGCAGTGAAACAACGTCAACTTGTCGTGGTCGGTGAATTGGACTTGAAGTTCAACAAAGGGCAGGGGTTCAAGGGACCCAATGGAATCGCTGTAAACAGGCAAGGCGACATAGCTGTTGTAGATAATCTTAAACACTGTGTTTTTGTATTCAATAAAGATGGGAACTGTTTAAAACAAATTGGAAAAGAAGGAGCAGATCCTGGACAATTCAATTGTCCAGCTGGAGTGTCATTTTTAAACAACAACGAAATTCTTATTACAGATCAATTAAATAACAGAATTCAATATATAAATATCCAGACAGGATCTGTTGTAAAAACCTTTGGAAAAGAAGGTAACAGAAAAGGACACTTTAAGACTCCACTTAGTATCTGCCTTGACGATACAGAACGTATTGTTGTCAGTGATTTCTCTAACAATAGAGTTCAAGTAATGTCAAAAGAGGGCGAAGCTCTATTCACAATAGGAGACAGTGGTCCAGAGAAACTCAGGACACCACACAGCTGCATTCCTTACAAAAACATTTTCCTGGTAACTGAAAGAGAAAATCACGTCATAAAAGCATTCGATTCGTCAAACACTTTCCTGTACAAGTTTGGCGAAAAAGGGAATCAAGACGGACAGTTCAACGGACCCTGTGGCATGTGTTTAGACGGCTCTAATAAGCTTCTTGTTTGTGACTCAAGCAATAACAGAGTTCAGCAATTTTCTTTAGACGGTCGCTTTACAGGCAAAACTACCGTTCCTTTACAAGGTCCACTTCGAGTTGTAACAGCGCCAGATGGGCGTATACTAGTCACAAGCCTTGTAGCTAAGAAAATATATATTCTGAGGTAAATGTGTTATAATTCTATGAATCATTCAAATGCTGTATGCCAGCGAAAACTTAAGTCGAATCATTCAATTTTTTTGAGCAAAATTTCTTCACAAGCAGCAGAAACACTCAACGGTGTCAATGCATCGTTAGCCCTCAAATACAGAAGCCAGGGGGAAGGGGGTTAGCGCAAAATTGACTAACACCCCAAGAGCAGTCAGATACATAGGAAAATTATATTCAGAAAAGGAAACTTAAACGAGTCTAGGATATATTTAATTTTTCTTCATGTGGTGTGCCTTTTACTTCATTCTTTCGAATAAGAAGACCAGATATTTCAGGACGACAGAGCCCTCATTAGGGCAAAGAACTATCATATGGTCTAATGTAATCTGGACAAAACTTCACTGAATAGAGCAAAAAAAAAAAAAAAACCAAAAGAAAAGGAGACAATTAATGGGACCTCAACTTTCTGTGCCTTGTACAAGAGGTTTCAGGTAGTTAGCTATAAAATGTTTCAATTAGGTATATTCTTTTAAATGAATGATGTAGTCTAGCTATCCGTGTCTTTTTCACCAATGATCTCCAAAGTGAATTGAAGGGAGTTTGCTTGCTCCTATGTTATTTGATTGGAAGTTGCAGAAAGACCATGGCCAAGTGACTTCACCCTTTGAATGCAAAGATCCAATTAGTAATTCTCCCCACTGACTTCCATACATTTCTCTATAAATCCGACAAGAAAATTTGATGTTACATCAGAATAACACCCAGCAGCTGATAAGCTTGTATGTTCTCATAACCTGTTTGCAAGATAACATTTTGCAATTGCAAGGAGAATTTACATGTTAATCACCTCTTGGAGTTAAAGAGTGGAGGCACTGGAATTGAGTTCTAGAGTTCCCAGGTCCTAACCATCCACTCTGTCTCCAAATGAAATTTGTTTCTCTTTACTCCCAAGATCCATTTGTTCCCAGTCCCTTGTAAGCAACCAGCTGGTTTGTGTCTGATAAATTGAAATTTCTCACAACTTAGAAAATATTTATATACATGTTTATATGACATACCCATTTAGCACTCAGGTGAATTTGTTTTCCTTCTTAATTCCAATTACCAATAATAACCAATTGATGCACTGTGCATACAGGTAGTAATTCTAAGAGTAAACTGTACTTCATTTTTTGGGTAGTTTTGTAGTTTGGATGAATAAAAATATTTTAAATACTTGACTTGTACTCATTGTATGCAATTTTCAGTCACACTCTATTCAGGGCTCATAACCAAATTAATCTTCAGCCAATATGAATCTTCAAAAACTTTGCTCATATTTTCCATTGACACAATCACTGTATAAAAATATTTGATCATTCAGGAACTTTTTCATCCAAGTTTGGAAAACAAGTGAATCAAGACAGACACTTCAACAGATCCAATTGCATGAATTTGGTCAGCTCCAAAAATATTTTTGTCTGAGACCATTGCAAAGACCCTTCAAACCCTAAGAGTGACCAGTATCTAATTAACCCCCCCCCCTTCCCCCCCGAACCAAATATTAAGGTCACGACAATTAAGGAGGGAATCACCAACTAGAGAAGCTCTTGATTGTTAAATAAAAAGTCTCCTTGTCAATACCTTAGGAAATGCATAGATAACAGTATGGAGAATATGCATACTGATGTTAGTTAACAAATAGAGAAGCCTTGGCTGTGCTCTGTTCTGTTATAAAGCACGCAGGAAGCGGCTAGAGCACGAAAGAAGTGTAGGGAGAAATACGAGACGTAAGTGCTTTATAACAGAACAGAGCACAGCCAAGGCTTCTCTATTTGTTTTATAATAAAGAATCCATTAAATTCCCCGAGCATTACTTTCAATTTTCAAAACAAATTTTATTTCCAAAGCGAACAACAGTGTCGTCAGCATGCTCTATACTCTCATAAAGCACGCTACAATAAGCCAATCAGAATCCCTGTTAGAATGGTTCAAATATTATGATTGGCTGTACAAGACTAAAGCTGTCAAAAGTGTCAAACCATCAAAGTTAAAAAACCATCAAAGTTCACCTTCTGCGATAGTTTACAAACTAAAATAGTTTGGTAGGTCGAATTTAACACTTTTGCCTGAAGTTTTTAAGTCTCTAAAACAGAATCTTGAAGTGAAATGTTCAGTGAACTTCAGCCGAATTATGGCTCATAAAAACACGCGAGTTTTTTCACATGACAAGGTAGAAAACAAACTGTTCAGGGCGAGTGTTTTTTGAATGAGCGACAGCCGAATTCACCGGAACATGAAGATCGCTCGGGATGACAGCACCACAAAACTCGGCTGCAGTGACAGATGTGACTTTCCACTCAACGCATCGGAAAAGATATCAGAGCAAGCTCTTATTTTTTCACTCGAAAGGCGGCCGATGTAGTTTCTGAGGCTTGCTGTGATGACCGGAGATCGCCATGATGAGCGAGCCGCGATGGACTTCAGCATGATCATATTCGGTCAGACATCGTCATGATTAGAATGAATTTTAACAATTATGCCAGTTTGGTTATATTTTTCATCATTTCTGTTTTGTTCTGTTTTTTTTTTTGAACACTGAACTTTATACACTATACGAGCGTTAGCTGTGTTTGATTTTTATTACCGTACGTAAGCTTACAATCTAACTGAGCGTGAAAATCTTTAAAACTCGGAATGTTTATTTTGTTTTTCCTTTGAGGATTTTCGTATCTGCTCACGTTTTAATAACGTAAATTACGGCGCCTGGTATGTTTACAAACCTTTGTTTGATTCTTCTGTTGCTACTTGCTAGCTCGCTTCAGTTCCGAAATTTCACTTTCAATTATCGGAAAAAAGCTAAAAAGAAGTCCCGGAAAAGGTCGAACATAGTACAATTGCCAGATGGCGTGAAAGCTGTAGCTCAGTTCTATGCTCTATACTCTCATAGAGCACGCTCTTTAAACCAATGACAGCGCGCGTTATATCCGAACTTTATTATAACATTAAAGGGATAACAGAGATCTGTCAGCAACTTAGTTTGGACGTCACGAACTCATGAAGCCACATTTGTGCCCCTTACACCTCCCCTTCTGATACTTCTACCCCACCCCCACCCCTTGTCAAACTACAAAACCACTTCTTTAGGACTGACTTCAACACTTTACAGTGAACAGATTGAAGTTTTATTCTATTGTTTGGTAAACATTCTGCACACAATTAGTGCTATTTATACAACAGAAAAAAACCAAGTAGCCACAACAACAACAACAAATAATTATTCCATTTGTTGTTGGTTCTTTTTCCAAAGCCTGGCCATCTGGAGCAGTTTAAAGTTAGGCATGTTGGCTTCATCGTCAGGAAAGATGTAATCATAGTACTCTTCCCATCCAGCGTCTGACTGCAAGGAAAAATATCTTAATAATGTTTCAAATCTCCATAGAAAAATATAAAATCTAACAAAGAGAAAAAAAAATTGCAGTGAGGCTAAAGTATTATACACGCGGCTACGAATTATATTTGATAACAGCCGCATTAGGAACAAAAATCGAAAGCAAATTGAGAACAGAATCGATACGTCACGCGACATTTTGGCTTAGGCAACGGATTGCGTGACGACAGATGATCGAAGTTATTTGAATACGTTTGGAGAGATTTCTTACTCCGTCGTCCGTTTGTACTTTTCTCCTCTTCTTTACTCGGCGAGGCATCTTTTTCTTGATTTTTTCTTGTGAGCTTTCGTCTCCATATTCCTCCTAGAGGATCAAAATTATAAAATTAAATCGGATTCGACTTTTCAAAAAAGTTTCCTTATTCATACAACCAATTTTAATAATACCTCGAACTCTTTCCAGGCTTCCAGTACCATCACTCGTTCTTCTTTCTCCTCTGCATTTCTGAGAGATTTGCTGGCGCGTTCGTAAACAGTCCTGAAAATTAATATTTATAGTACAAACAAAACAGACAAAGGTGAGGATTCAGTTTCACAGACGTTTTGATGGCATTTAAAGCAATAGAACTATTTCAACGTAAATATTCCATCATGAATCCTCTCCTACAGGACAAATAAATCTTCCATTGGGTAGTCCACTCTGGGGCTCTCCGCAAAGCTTCATCGGGCGTTGCGTGTCTGTAGGCTTTCCTCTTATGAACTAGCATGGTCACGCTCTCGATCGAGATCGGGCGTTGCGTGACTGTAGGCTTTCCACTTATGTACTACCATGGTCACGGTCTCGATCGAGAATGTAGGATAGCCTTTTTACACACCTTGCTTGTATGATGCTTTCATCGGTTGCTGTAGAGGCCTCGAACTGTGCAAAACTAATCCAAACCTATAAAGAGAACATTTCAGGAGAATCACAGACGGAAATTAGAGCCTTACACAAGGAAAGCGAATACAGGGAAACATGGCTGCAAATTTGCTTCGACATGTGGCGGTTAATTAATATCATGATGAAATTAACGACACAGTACACTTTTGCGAGGCACTAAAAACGATCATACACGAATAGAAAGACGTAATGGAAATATCTGCTCTTGTACAAGAGATTCAACAAAATCGTAGAGATAGAATTTAGGGAAAATCAATTAAAAAATACAACCTTGACGTGTTGCGTTCGTCTCAGTAGCCTCTCATACAGATCTCGTGTTTTGTCGTACTCTTCCAAGTTTATCTCGAAATCTATGTAAGCTTTCCACAAAACCTGAGAACAACAAAATCTACAATTATTCACTTGTTGCTGCTAATCAGACTCACAGAAATGAGTAACACTGTTAGTATTTTAGTTAGTAGTTAGTACTCTGTCAACGTCACTTCCGTTCTGCGAGAGTGATTCTCTATTTCTACACAACCTTCAAAAAGAGGAACTTACACCGCGTACTCGTGCTTAAAACAAATTTTAAGAATACGAATGTTAATAGTCGGAAGGAAGTGAAGCATTTTCACTAAAAATGATGAACTACTAACTTCTCGTGAAAACATAACTTCCGGTTTTAATCCAAGGTGAAAATTGCAGTAATTAAGGGGAGACTAATTCGGGACTTTGACAACCGACCGCTAAATACGATGCCGCTTAATACAGGTTCCACAAATTTGCATATCCGTCGAAGTTTATTCTAGTTTCGAGAGCATAATTAAAGACCAAAAGTATTGTTACTCTTCCGAGATGGAATGGAAACACCGCGCAGCTTTTCCCACAGCAGAAAAAACAGAATATGCAGTGCGTTGAGTTCAATACACCCTTCATTGCAATACATTACCTCGGGCATATCAAGCAAAGGTTGGTTAACAGCCAATTCAAACAGCGCACGTGCCCTGTCAGTATCACCAAGAATGGTTTCCAGTTCGGCGTACTAAAAATAGAAAAAAGGAGAAAACAGAGCAAAGGTTTCAATAACAGCCGACTACCAGCGGTTCTCTATCGTCGATCTCTCACTGCCTCGATCGAAAAGTGCTCTATTTACAAGTTAACCCTTTCACTCCCATAGGGTGATCAACGTGTAACTTCTCCCTAAAATATGAACACATTCTCTAGCAAACTCAAACTTATCAGGTAGAAGTCTATATCTTGATCTAACACCCAATTCTCCCAACGAATTTACGAGGAAATGTGTTGCAGCTAAAGGGGAGAACTGACAATCTTATCTTGGGAGTTAAAGGGTTAATCTGTTACCTTTCCCGAACTATTCACGGTACTTTCCTTCTTAACATATCTTACACAGAGTCTCCCTTGACTGCCGCACATTTAATAAACATATTGTCGGTTTAATTTCGTTCCCTTAGCTTGATTATTGGGAACCTTAAGCTAACCCCAACGTCGACAGCAACGAGGAAGTGGAAAAACAAAAGATCTAATAAGCAAAACAATAGCTCAGCTCGTGCGATTTAAAATTTGTACATTTCTTAGCCTTCCTCTGCAAAACAACGACGTGAAATCACCAAAATTTGCGTGGTCTGAGAAAGGAAACTCCGACGGCAAATTATTTAAAATTCCATTTTGAACTCAACACTGCTTACATAAGTTATGCCGAAGTAAAGATGTAGTGCCGTAAGAGACAATAAACACGTCCAGCCATTTGCAAAATCTTAACTAAAAAGATAAATTCATTTCTTGATCGACGTCTCCCTCAGCGTTGCCGTCCTAACCGCACAAGGTCCCTGTTTGTTAATATTCATGCCCTTATTTTACTTGTTTTGTTTTTGTTCATTCGTGTGGGCGCGCGACTGGACATTCCTTCGATCCAGGCCTGCCTTCGATCGTTTGTTCTTACGTTTGTTTAATCAAACGTTTCTTAGTTTCTCATTCCCAATTCGATAACCTTCCGTCTGTTTTCAAGTTTTGTTCTTGTCAAACTCCATCTATAGTTAATTGCAAGTGTTCACAGAAAAGCACACTTATGAAACAATAATAAAAAACAACTACTTTAACAACATAAAACATTCTCTCCTAACCTTGACCCATGTGGTACAATTTGCAGGTCCCTAATAATATTCATGCCCTTATTTTACTTGTTTGTTTTTACGTTTGTTTACTCAAACGTTTCTTAGTTTCTTCATTCCCAGTTCGATAACCTTCCGTCGGCAAGTTTTGTTCTTGTCAAACTCCATTTATAGTTAATTGTGCGGCACACTTATAAAACAATAATAAAACAACTACTTCTCAACAACAATAACATAAAACACTCTCTCCTAACCTTGACCCATGTGGTACAATTTGCAGGATTAAACTCCAGGAATTTCTCGTACAACTTACGACAGCGATCAAATTCTCGAAGCTGTTAAAAGCAAAACGGACAAAGAGGCAGAATTTGCATCACAAAGGGTAACTAGAGACACCGTAACGGAGTCGCAATTGGAGTCAGCTAAAAAAGTAACCAATATTTCTAAGAAACACAAAAAGTCGAGAAAAAGTAAGAATTGAAATGGTTAAGGAGTGGAAGGGGGAAGGCTTAGAAAATCACTTCGATAAAGATTTTTAGATTAAGGTCTCAATTCCTTGGAGTTCCTTTTCATAATCTTTCAACTCACCTGTAACTCGAGACCGATGTATTCTCGGAAGAGTCGGTCTTTGGGACATTTCCCGATCGCTGTGCCCTGTGACGAACACAAATAATACATTAGCAGAGCGTGTGTGAGACACAATGGACTGGACTGGCAGTTCGGGAAGCTGGAACACGGATTGAAAGTTCATGACCAGGCCACTTTTTATGATGTTGGATGGGGCCAGGAGAAAACGATGTCCCATTGTTTATGTCTTGATGAGACACAGTACCTCCCTCCATCTCCCTCCATTCAGTAGGCCTTAACCCTTTAACTCCCGTGAGTGACCAAGACAGAATTTCTCCTCACTATATCTTTACAATATCATGCAGACAAGTGACGAGAATAAAGAAAAATATCAATTATGGGATTGCTAATTGATCCGATACCAAATTCTCCAAAATAAAATAATGAGAATCATTGGCAGACAGTAAGGAGAATTACTAATGAGATCTTAGGAGTTAAGGAGTTAAATAAGTACTGGCGAGGATCCACAGAAAATTGGAGGGAGGGGGGAGGGGGGAGGTTCGAAGCCTACGATGAACTACCACATATCCAGGAAGAGTATCACTACTCATAGTAACTTCATTCTAAGAAATTCGCGATTATCTTCGCCGATGTAAACCATTAATTTCGTGGGAAGAGTCGTGGAACTCTAGCGCGCTAATGGATTAGGCGGATCATGATTTTGTATTCACAACAAATCTTTGCATTTCTACCAACCAAGCTCGTTTTCGTTGGCATCAAGCCATCTCAAGTATTGTCCACTGCAGTCAACTTTGCACCAAGTACCATCGTAACGTTTTCCCAAACAGTTCACCGATACCCAATCATACCTCTTGGTTCAGAGAGGCACTGTGAAAGTAACTGTCTTGCAAAAGAATACGCCACAATGACCCGGGACGGAACGAGAATAAACACAATCTGATCTGCAAACGGTTCCCTCCTCACCCACTTTTGAGCAAGACTACGCCCGCCCGCCATTCATCCAGATGATGAAATCTCCCATGACACTCACCAACGCCTGCCGTGCTGCCTTGAGATCCTTCTGGCGGATTTCAAACTGTGCATACAACAGCCAGACTTTACCGAAAGTGAACTGGAAATGAAAAAATAAAAAACAGACATTCACTGCTTAATCTCGTTAAAAAGAAACTGAAATATATCCAAAACCTTGCTTATCCTTTTGAGCACAAATTAAAGACAACAAAATAATACTTAAATGGAAAAGCAAAGTTTCCAACAACATGAAAAAATCCTAGTTTAAGTTTTACTCTGTCAAGCCATATGATGACGTAAAGGGATTATAGATTTGGGAACATTGCCCTGATACAACACTAAATTCCTGTAGGTACCCGACAAAGAAATGATTGGTTATTAGTTGGGAGAATTAGGGTTTCAGAAATAATGAGACAGAGTAGGGAACGTTGTAATGTTCAAGCAGTAATATAGTACAGGATATAACAACCGCTACGCACCGCAAATAAGGTAGTTCTCAACAGTTGTTTACCTTCTTGTGTGGTATAAGATCCAAACATGCACGATACACCTGTCTTGTGCGGTCCATGTCCTGTAACAACAAGAATGAGACGGACACAAGAAAACTTTTTCAATGTGGAATATAATTTACCTCTGCACTTTGGAGAAGCGTTAGCACAAATTTCTAATAGTTCACTTGCTAAACTCTGGAACTAGAGGTCTGTGTTCGACCCTTCATTGTGTTCCGTTCATCACCATGCCACTTTAATTTTGTAGTGCTTCTTACCACCCGGGAGTACAAGTCTGAGTGAGTACTAGTGAACTGCCATGAAAACCTAAGGAAATGCTCAGGGAGGGGAGAGGGGTAAAAACAAACCTGGGGAGTAGGGTGAACTAAGATGGACTAGCTTTCCATGGAAGGATATTGACAAAACCGCTCTAATCCACCTTAGGTAACAAAACACGGATTGAGATGAAGAACTTATACGAGTCAGTTTCTTCTGCAGACTTGATCTACATCCGCGTAGGCCAACAGCTGCAAAAATAGAACAAACCTTGGTCAGAAGTTCTTCGTACAGCGCATAGTTGATCCACAGGTAAATGTATCGTCTCCATAAACGCTTTTCCTCGGCGGGTGGAATATTGGCGATGGCTCTTTCGTAAACTTCTCTCACTGCATCGGGATCTGCCTCACTTTCCATCAGACGAAGGTAATCAAACCACGCGTCGTAATTATTCGGATTTGTTTTCACCTCCTGGTAAATAAAACGAAAAATAGAAGATTTAATGTACTAGTTGTATATGCTAGGTTTGACATGACCTAAAATGAAGCTGCATGCTACAGGCTTTCCCTTTAACACTTTTCTCTGGCAGTGTGGAGGAAAAATTGTGATACGTTTTTCCTTGACATATCGCCCGGCTCAACTAACTGAAATATCGGTTATTTAAAAAAGAGACTTTTGAACGAAAATGAGTTCAAGACGAATTTTTTTCCCTTGTCCCATCACAGATTTAAATCCCCACCCAGAGCACGAAAGACATAGGAGCCTTACCGGAAAATTTAACGATCGCGCATGCAAGGGACCGTGGGTAGTGATTTGTATTCCTTTTCTCTCGCACGGGGTGGCTCAAGCGCGCTCGCTTCGCGTTTCCTCGCCCTACTATTGCTATATCGAAAAAAGGCAAGACAGCTAAGGAAAGATTAGCTTCCTACTTGAATAGATAACTTGACGAGGTGGCTTGCCAAAGAAAACCTCTAAAAGGACGAAGTCAAAAAGAATTGCTACAAAGGCACTTGAATAATTTCGGCTGAACGCCTGAAGTTAAACAATGCGTGACCTTGTTTCTTCTCGCACGGAATTTGCAACAAACATCACACACTGCTTCTTTTTTCTTTTCTTTTTGTTTTTTTCCATCAGCCCCCAAAACTATAGAAACAATCATCCATGTTAAAAAACATTTTTATGATATTTTTTTAATTTTACTAAGTTTAATTTTACTAAGTCCTTTCCTGTGAAGTGACAAATTAACTTCACCTGGAAGCATTCTAAGGAAAAAAAATGAGGTAAGATAGGAAAACATAAAAAGTCGAAACCAAAGCCAAAACAAAGAGTTTGATTGGTCAGTGGCAATCAGTCGATACGGACTTTGTTCTGTTTTCATGGAAACCTAAAAATGATATCTGCTTTCAAGCCACTGTATTAAGAGTCTCCTGACAGTCTAGTTTGATTCGCTTTGAAGATGGAGTCTCTTTTGAAAGATCTCAAGAAGCAAGTTACTTGCTCAATCTGTCTTGATACTTACACCGAACCTAAAACTATTTCATGTCTTCACACGTTTTGTTGCAAGTGTTTAGAGAAGCATGCGATAATGAGCCAGAGGCAAGGAAAATTCCGATGCCCGGAGTGTCACGCGGAAATCGATTTACCAGAAGGAAACTGCTTCGACCATTTGCCCATCAGTTTTTTCCACAAGAGTTTGTCGAGTCTCCTCGCCGTTCGACAAAGTGGTGATGCAAGTAGCATTGCTTGTTCCCATTGCAGAAAAACCAACTCTCAGATGTACTATTGCTTTGATTGCGGACGATTCATGTGCCTGGATTGTTTCAATGCGCATCAACTGCTGATTGCAACGTTTGAGGGGCACAAAGTCACGCCAGTTGAGGACTTTAAAGAAGAGGATTACGAAGCACTACTGAAGCGACAGCCATTTTGCTCACAACAGTTCCACGAGAAAGAAGTCACACGGTTCTTTTGCTCGCAGTGTCAAGTTTGCATTTGTCCAACCTGCATTGTCACGGATCATCAAAACCACATCGCCGTTTTGTTCGACAAAGCAGCACACGACGAAAAAGAAAACATCATGTCTGGCGCTAAGATCATCAAGGAAAAAGAAACCCAACTTTTTCAAGTCATCAAGGAGTTCGAAGAAAGGATTTCTGAGCTTGATAGAAATTTCGCAACAGCCAAGCGAGAAGTCTCGCGAACAGCCCAACAAATGATAGCAAACGTTCGACAGCGCGAGCGAGAAGCGATTGTATCCCTGGAAACAACACGCATGTCGAGACTTGAGAAGATTAACGCGGCTAAATAGGAAGTAAAATCCCTAGTAAAACAAATAAGCCAAGCACCTGAGTTTGCGGAGAATCTGGTGCAGAGAAGCTCAAGCTCGGATATAATGCAGAACAAAGAAGCTTTGAGGCAGAAATTTCAAGAGCTTCGTGGGGTTGAAGTTCCAAAACATCACGAGACTACACTTGCCAAATTTTACGCGGCATCCCAACAAGACTTGAAACTGGGTTTTATTCAACTCGCAGCTGAATCAATTGTAAAAGGACTGGACCAAACTTTCCAAGCTGGTGTAGAAGCAGAGTTTACCTTGTGTCCAAACACATCAGAAGGAGAGATTAGTAACCCGGCCGACCTTAACGATCAAGTTGAATTGCTAATAAAACCCACCGAAGATGGAAAACGAAAAAGGAGACGGAAAACTTACGGTGAAGTTTACACCTTAATGTGCCTGGCGCCTACAGCGTTGAGGTGAAGATTAATGGCGAAAAGCTTTCTACCTCTCCATTCCCTTTAACAGTGAAAGAACGTCAACTTGTCGTAGTTGGTGAGTTGGACTTGAAGTTCAACCAAGGGCAGGAGTTCAAGCGACAAACTGGAATTGCTGTAAACACGTAAGGCGACATAGCTGTTGTAGATAATCTTGGACACTGTGTTTTTGTATTTAATAAAGAAGGGAACTGTTCAAAACAAATTGGAAAAGAAGGAACACATCCTGGACAATTTAAATATCCATATGATGAGTTATTTTTAAACAACAACGAATTACTAATTGCAGATCAAGCAAATAATAGAATCCAACATATAAATATCCAGACAGGATCCGTCGTAAAAACCTTTGGAAAAAAAGGTGAAGGAAAAGGACACTTCAAGAATCCACTTCGTATTTGCTTTGACGATACAGAACGTATTGTTGTCAGTGAATTCTCCAACAATAGAGTTCAAGTAATGTCAAGAGAGGGCGAAGCTCTATTCGCAATAGGAGACAGTGGTCCAGAGAAACTCAGCACACCATACAGCTGCGTCCCTTACAAAAACATTTTCCTGGTAACTGAAAGAGACAATCACGTCATAAAAGCATTTGATGCGTCAAAGACTTTCCTGTACAAGTTTGGCGAAAAAGGGAATCAAGACGGACAGTTCAACTCACCCCGTGGCATGTGTTTAGACGGCCCCAATAACCTTCTCGTTTGTGACTATTTCAATAACAGAGTTCAGCAATTTTCTTTGGACGGTCGCTTTACGGGCAAAACTACCGTTCCTTTACACAGTCCATTTCAAATTATAACAGTGCCAGATGGGCGTATACTAGTCACAAGCCTTGTAGCTAAGAAAATATGTATACTGAAGTGAATGTGTTACTATTCTACGAATCATTCAAATGCTGCATGTATGCCAGCAGAAACTAAAGTCGAATCATTCATATTTTTAAAGCAAATTTCTTACACAAACAGTCTTTAGAGAACAACCTGTCGACAACGACCTTTTCTACAAAAACTCGTTCAAGCAACCATTTTATCAACAAAAATGTTACGGGTTCACAGGATTAAATGCATATCTCAACAAATTGTTTGGTAGTAAAAGCATATTTCAAAGAAGCGTCGCTTGTACGTAGACTGCTCAAAATTTGTAAATTTAGTCCTTCACGAGTGTGGAACAATCTTTAAGACCGAATCTGACAGTAGACAGAAAATTGATGAAAAAACAAGCGGAAGAGGGAAAGAAGCTTTAAACACATTTTTAAGAACAATAAAGAGCGATAACATCGTTAAATGAAGAGAGTCTCTCAAGCACGTTTAGCGCTTTTCAACCTTGCTTATCTAAATCTCTCCTCGCCATAAGGCCCCGAAGTTTTCCTTTCAGTAACAAGCCATGAATTATTTGCTATTTCATTAACAATAAACTCAAACAAAGGATTTTCTAACAATAACGCTTTCAGACAAATAGATATTTACTTTTAAAAACGCACGAAATAATCAGTTTAACGTTACAAAAAGGTCAACTAAGCCAAACAAAAGTGACAAGACAAAAATAGATCAGCTCACACGGACTTTGAATTGTTTTCTAGGAATCGGAAACAAAGGCTGTTTGTTCCAATATTTTTAAAGCATTTTCCGTTCTTAGAGAAAGCCACCAGCAAAATTGTTTACACGAACGGGATATCGATGACAGTTTAAGACTAAGACGTACACTCTAACCGCAAAGGACATATCTGTTGTCTTGTTGTGAATCGATTGTGTTGTTTGATTTGTATGACCGTCGGGGTGAGGGTAGACCCAAAAACGACTGTTGCTCGTGAACGCGACAGACCGTTTCGGCGTTAGCCTATCCAATTAGTCTTTGAACGCTCTGCGTGACAAAACTGCTGGGAAGTTATAGTCCTGTATATGTGGCTGAATACAGTTAATAACGTTACACTGCTTCATTCAGTTGAATTCCAATCATTAAACCGTTGCCGCAAACATAAAAAAGGCTCAATCAGCATTAAGTAATCATGCCCTATTGATTACCAAAATATCCCTCGTGATTAATAAAAAATGTCATCAGTCTCAGCAAATCAGCTTTCAGAAATTTTGTGATAACATTTTAAAGGAGCCTTCTACGGTTTCAAGGTTTCAGCCCGACCGACTAAGTCTATTCATTTTACACGAGGAAACAACACTGGCATAACGTTACAAAAAAGGTCAACTACGTCCTTGAATGTGATTGGCCGCAAAAACTTAGCTGTCATGGACTTTGTGCTGTTTTCTCGGAGTTAAAAATTAAATCTTTGATTCCAAAATTGTCTGTTTGTATTCGTCGCTTGAATAATCTGTTCTTCAAGGCGATCGTGATGGAACCTCTCGTGGAAAACCTCAAGAAACAAGTCACATGTTCAATTTGTCTCGATACTTACACAGACCCCAAAATATTGTCGTGCTTCCACACTTTTTGTTGCAAGTGTTTGGAGGAACATGCAACAAAAACCCACAGACAAGGCAAATTCAGATGCCCCGAGTGTCAGGCAGAAATCAATCTACCAGAAGGTAATCGCTACGACCGTTTACCCACCAGCTTTTACCAAAATAGTTTGGTAGGTCTTCTTGAAACGGAAGATCGCGAGGCCTTGCTGAGGCCGCCATTTTGCTCGCAACACAAGAACGAAAGACTACGATATTTCTGCTCTTCCTGTGAAGCGTGTATTTGTCCTGTTTGCTTCGCCGAAGATCACCGAGGCCATGAGTTCGACGTTATTGAAAAGGCAGTGCAGAAGGACAGGAAATACATCATGTTGAACATCGACACCATCAAGGAGAAGGCAAACTTGTTTCGAGAAGAAAAATGGTGAAACAGAGAATTAACTCTGAAGTGTAAATTAAAGTACTATTTAAACCCATGAATAACCCACAGGGCGTTAGCCCTAATAAAGGGAAACAGGGAACCACACGAGGCAAAGAAAAAATCTTTTGACCTCGGTGGGAATCGAACCCACGACCTCCGGATTAGATCTACCGTTACTCTGCCGGTACGCGGTACAACATTACGGCACAACGCGGCACAACATTCATATGTACCCTTACTTTCTCTTCGCCGCGATTCACCATCCTAAATCGTTCCCGACTTTCTCTGTGCGACCTCGTAGCTCAGTCGGCAGAGTAACGGTAGATCTAATCCGGAGGTCGTGGGTTCGATTCCCACCGAGGTCAAAAGATTTTTTCTTTGCCTCGTGTGGTTCCCTGTTTCCCTTTATTAGGGCTAACGCCCTGTGGGTTATTCATGGGTTTAAATAGCACTTTAATTTACACTTCAGAGTTAATTCTCTGTTTCACCATTTGTGTTCCCAGTGCTACGCGGCACAACATTCATATGTACCCTTACTTTCTCTTAGCCGCGATTCACCATCCTAAATCGTTCCCGACTTTCTCTGTGCGACCTCGTAGCTCAGTCGGCAGAGTAACGGTAGATCTAATCCGGAGGTCGTGGGTTCGATTCCCACCGAGGTCAAAAGATTTTCTCTTTGCCTCGTGTGGTTCCTGTTTCCCTTTATTAGGGCTAACGCCCTGTGGGTTATTCATGGGTTTAAATAGCACTTTAATTTACACTTCAGAGTTAATTCTCTGTTTCACCATTTGTGTTCCCAGTGCTACGCGGCACAACATTCATATGTACCCTTGTTTCGAGAAGAGATTGGAAAACTTGAGAAAACCTCTGAGGATGTGGAAATGATTATCGCAATCGCTAAACAAGAAGTGTCTAAGGCAGCTCAACAAGTGATCACAAAAACGCGACAGCAAGAAAAACAGCTCTTAGAGTCCTTAGAAATGACGCGTAGAAAGAGAATAGAGCAAATTAACTCGGCTAAACAAGAACTGGAATCGCTGGTAAAACAAATACACCAAGAGGCTAAGTTTGCGGAAAATCTCGTGCAGAGAAGCCCAGTCTGGGATATTATAAAGACCAGGACAACTTTGAAGCACAAATTTCAAGAGCTTCGTGGAGCTGAGATTTCAAGGCATCATCCAACAACATTTGTCAAATTTACCGTGGCATCCCAACAAGACTTGAAACTGGGTTTTATTCAACTCACCGAGAAACCGGCAAAAGCAGCTACATCAACTGTAGAAGGACTGGATCAAACTTTCCAGGCTGGTGTAGAAGCAGAGTTTACGTTATGCCTAAAAACAGCAGAGGGAGAGATTTGTAACCAGGCCGATCTTAAAGAGCAAGTTGAATTGCTGATAAAACCCACCAAAGATGTTACAAACGAAAGCGTTGAAGAAAAAGGAGACGGCAATCTTACGCTGAAATTTACACCTGTAGTGCCTGGCCCCTACAGCGTTGAGGTGAAGATTAATGGCGAAAAGCTTTCCACCCCTCCGTTCACGTTGGCAGTGAAACAACGTCAACTTGTCGTGGTCGGTGAATTGGACTTGAAGTTCAACAAAGGGCAGGGGTTCAAGGGACCCACTGGAATCGCTGTAAACAGGCAAGGCGACATAGCTGTTGTAGATAATCGTGGACACTGTGTTTTTGTATTCAATAAAGATGGGAACTGTTTAAAACAAATTGGAAAAGAAGGAGCAGATCCTGGACAATTCAAATATCCAGCTGGAGTGTTATTTTTAAACAACAACGAAATTCTTATTGCAGATAAATCAAATAATAGAATTCAACATATAAATATCCAGACAGGAACTGTTTTAAAAACCTTTGGAAAAAAAGGTGAGGGAAAAGGACACTTTAATACTCCACTTAGTATTTGCCTTGACGATACAGAACGTATTGTTGTCACTGAATTCTCTAACAACAGAGTTCAAGTAATGTCAAAAGAGGGCGAAGCTCTATTCACAATAGGAGAGAGCGGTCCAGAGAATCTCAGCACACCAAGCAGCTGCATTCCTTACAAAAACATTTTCCTGGTAACTGAAAGAGACAATCACGTCATAAAAGCATTCGATTCGTCAAACACTTTCCTGTACAAGTTTGGCGAAAAAGGCAATCAAGACGGACAGTTCAACTCACCCTGTGGCATGTGTTTAGACAGCTCCAATAACCTTCTTGTCTGTGACTATTTCAATGACAGAGTTCAGCAATTTTCTTTAGACGGCCGCTTTAAAGGCAAAACTACCGTTCCTCTACAAGGTCCACTTCAAATTATAACGGCGCCAGATGGGCGTATGCTAGTCACAAGCCGTAAAGCTAAGAAAATATACATACTGAAGTGAATGTGTTTCTATTCTACAAATCATTCAAATGCTGTATGTAAGCGAAAACTAAAATCGAATCATTTTTAAGAAGAAATTTCTTCACAAGTGGCAGAAACATTCAACAGTGTAAATGCATCTTTAGTCCTAAAATACAGAAACTAAGTGGAGGGGGGTAAGCACAAAATTGGCCCATGACCCATACACCGAATTCATAAATGGCGGCCGCGCGGAAAGGCCTAGTTTCGAATACATGAAAACGAGGCTCTAAAAGTATTTATTCAGTTCACTGTGGCGTCATCTTCGGCAAGTTCGTCGGATAGCGTTGTTATTCTCACAGAAGATGAAGGAATTACTCCTTCAAAAATTGAAAAGTTCTTGACCTTTTTAATAGCTCTTTCTACTTGAATTCTCAGTGAAGCAGTATGCTGTGTCTTAATCATATCCTCAGGTGACATCTGATCCGACATTCCCAAGAAAGGGGGTATATCGAGAGAGATACCCAGGGGAAGTATGTCTTCAATGGTGAAACCCTTTTCAGCCATTATAGAGTCCCATGTAGAAAAAGGGAGGTTTAGAAAACCACTGCGCTCAACCATTTCCCTGTCTGATATGATGGCTGTGTACAACTGTCCAATAAACGAGAAGGACCCCTTGGGTGAAATATCTTCTAATCCCTTCAAAGAGGTATGATGTTTATAAGAACTAAACAGTTCACTAGTTTAAAGAAGACTACTTGAAATTCCGCTGCGAATCTCTGTGCACTCAATGATCACTCTTATTGAAGGGTACTTAGCCTTGAAATCCTTTAGCATTGTCTCATCAACAAGTTTTCTGGATGGCCAAATATTTAGCTGGCCAAGTTTTAAGTACATGAAGTTGATCCATGTAATAAAAATTCGACTGACAGTCGACTGAGGAATTTGAAATAAGTTGGCTAGATGTTGTTCAGCAAAACGTTGTCTGAGTCTACAAATTGTGAGAAAAAACTCATCTAATGGTTGTAAGAATCTTGTCCTTCCCTGCTTTCCTAATTTCTCACTATTACTATTAGACTTGACAGTCTTTTTACCCTATAACCAATAATTGATATTTTCTCCATTGGTACCAGGGTCCAGGAATTCAAATAAAGCCATCATCGTTTAGAAGTTTGGAAAAACAGTGTAAAATGTTAGAAGTGAAGTGTTTGTTTTGATATTTTCAAGTGAAAGCAGTGTTACGCATGTCTCATTTAGATCACAGCATTTTTCTTCCAAGAACGAAACCTCTTCCTCCAATTTCTTGTTCTTGGATAACAATACAGCAATCTGGTCCTCTAGTTCATAAATTTTGGTATCCTTCACGGATTGACGCTTGGGGAAATAAGAATCTGGTTCTATCACTGGAGGTTGTAAATCGGTCGTTGTTGTCGATGAAAATGAAGATAATGGAATTACGATAGAAGTTCCAACAGTTTCTAGACTTCCTTCCTGCAGCTTCTCAATCAAAATTTATTTCCTATTTGTCAAACGAGGAGTAGGCGGAGGTCGTTTTCGTGAAGAACTTCGTTTCCACGCAAAAATTGAGGGTACTACTCCCGGTTTTTAAGACACCTCGTGCGTTAGAGTAGTCTTGAAAACTTCAGCCTTAAAATGCCTTGAGAAAACCTGGGTGGAATTTGATACAGAGAAATTCTTCCCAAAATCCCTTGTTATTGCGTGAATCCACTGTTTTCTCGGGTTTTTTTTTCTGAGTTCTTATTCACAAGAAAAGACTTCTTACGAGGTTTCAAAACTCCAAAACTTTCATATAGTCTCCCAGACATTCTACCATGAACAATGTTAAACAAAAGAACGCCAATATTCTGAGTTTGAAGTACCGTGAAAAGCATCTGGATATAAAGTTGCCCTTTCGTTGAGAGGCTTTTTCGACCTCGTTTTCATGTGTCCCGAGAGGGCGCCATTTATGAATTCGGTGTATGAGCAGTCAGACATATAGAAAATTATATCTTTCGAAAAGGAAACTTGAACTAGTCTAAGATATAGATTTTACTTTTCTTCGTGAGGTCTACCTTTCACTTCATCTGGTCGAATAAGAAGAGCAGATAATTCAGAAAGACAGCCCTTATCAGGGCAAAGAACTACCACATGGTCTAATGTAATCTAAAGAAAACTATACTGGAGAGAGAAAAAAGCAACAGAAATAGAGACACGATCAATAGGAACCTCACATTTCTGTGCCTTCTACAAGGGGTTTCAAGTAGTTAGGAAAAAATGTTTCAAGGACCAAATGGCTTCTCCCTTTGACTTAAAAGATCCAATTAGTATAACTCCTCACTGATTGTCATACATTTCTCTATAAATCCGACAAGAGAATTTGGTGTTACATCAGAATAACACCCACCAGCTGATAAGCTTGTCTTTTCTCGTAACCTCTCTACAAGATAACATTTTGGAATCATAAGGAGAATTTACATTTCAATCATCTCTTGGATTTTAAGGGTGAAGGCTCTGAAATC